>NW_027456905.1:0-245910 GCF_040206685.1 Ascaphus truei
TACCCAAATGAGTCACATACCTAAATTTTCGTATTCCCCTATAACCCTAACCCTAACCCTAACCCTAACCCTAACCCTAACCCTAACCCTAACCCTAACCCTAACCCTAACCCTAACCCTAACTTTCAACCCTAACTTTCAACCCTAACTCTTCTCTGATTGGTTAGTACCCAAATGAGTCACATACCTAAATTTTCGTATTCCCCTATAACCCTAACCCTAACCCTAACCCTAACCCTAACCCTAACCCTAACCCTAAAATAGAAAAATAATCCTAAGTGTCAACCCTAACTTTCAACCCTAACTTTCAACCCTAACTTTCAACCCTAACTTTCAACCCTAACTTTCAACCCTAACTCTTCTCTGATTGGTTAGTACCCAAATGAGTCACATACCTAAATTTTCGTATTCCCCTATAACCCTGGGCCAAACAAAAATAGAAAAATAATCCTAAGTGTCAACCCTAACTTTCAACCCTAACTTTCAACCCTAACTTTCAACCCTAACTTTCAACCCTAACTTTCAACCCTAACTTTCAACCCTAACTCTTCTCTGATTGGTTAGTACCCAAATGAGTCACATACCTAAATTTTCGTATTCCCCTATAACCCTGGGCCAAACAAAAATAGAAAAATAATCCTAAGTGTCAACCCTAACTTTCAACCCTAACTTTCAACCCTAACTTTCAACCCTAACTTTCAACCCTAACTCTTCTCTGATTGGTTAGTACCCAAATGAGTCACATACCTAAATTTTCGTATTCCCCTATAACCCTAACCCTAACCCTAACCCTAACCCTAACCCTAACCCTAACCCAAATAATCCTAAGTGTCAACCCTAACTTTCAACCCTAACTTTCAACCCTAACTTTCAACCCTAACTTTCAACCCTAACTTTCAACCCCAACTCTTCTCTGATTGGTTAGTACCCAAATGAGTCACATACCTAAATTTTCGTATTCCCCTATAACCCTAACCCTAACCCTAACCCTAACCCTAACCCTAACCCTAACCCTAACCCTAACCCTAATAACCCTAACCCTAACCCTAATAACCCTAACCCTAACCCTAACCCTAACCCTAACCCTAACCTCCCTCACCCACTTTCTACCCTCATCATCCATATTAAAATTCACCTTCACCACCCTTACCTGCACACCAATACCCAGCCTCACCCTTGCCCATTCACCCATACCTGAACTGACCCACACTTTTTTCACCCACCTTCATCCTCACCCTCCCAGACACATTTACTCACCCTCCCTAATCCACCTTCAACACCACCTACCCACTCTCTTCATCATCCACCTTCCCTCAAAAACCTTCAACCTCCTTACCCACACCCACCATACATCCCTAAACCTCCCTCACCCACCTACCCACAACCTCCCTCACGTGCTTACCCACTTACACTTTTTCTTACCACACTTTCAACCCCAAACCACACCCTCCCTAAATTGTTCAGAACTTAACTCTCATTGGCCAAGTACCTAAATGAGTCACATAACTAAAAATGTTCTATTCTTTTTTCACCAAACACAAATACAAAAATAATCGTAAGGGTCAACCCTAACCCTAACTTTCAACGCTAACCCTAACTCTTCTCTGATTGGTTAGTACCCAAATGAGTCACATACCTAAATTTTCGTATTCCCCTATAACCCTGGGCCAAACAAAAATAGAAAAATAACCCTAACTTTCAACCCTAACTTTCAACCCTAACTTTCAACCCTAACTTTCAACCCTAACTTTCAACCCTAACTTTCAACCCTAACTCTTCTCTGATTGGTTAGTACCCAAATGAGTCACATACCTAAATTTTCGTATTCCCCTATAACCCTAACCCTAACCCTAACCCTAACCCTAACCCTGGGCCAAACAAAAATAGAAAAATAATCCTAACTTTCAACCCTAACTTTCAACCCTAACTTTCAACCCTAACTTTCAACCCTAACTTTCAACCCTAACTCTTCTCTGATTGGTTAGTACCCAAATGAGTCACATACCTAAATTTTCGTATTCCCCTATAACCCTGGGCCAAACAAAAATAGAAAAATAATCCTAACTTTCAACCCTAACTTTCAACCCTAACTTTCAACCCTAACTTTCAACCCTAACTTTCAACCCTAACTCTTCTCTGATTGGTTAGTACCCAAATGAGTCACATACCTAAATTTTCGTATTCCCCTATAACCCTAACCCTAACCCTAACCCTAACCCTAACCCTAACCCTAACCCTAACCCTAACCCTAACTTTCAACCCTAACTTTCAACCCTAACTCTTCTCTGATTGGTTAGTACCCAAATGAGTCACATACCTAAATTTTCGTATTCCCCTATAACCCTAACCCTAACCCTAACCCTAACCCTAACCCTAACCCTAACCCTAAAATAGAAAAATAATCCTAAGTGTCAACCCTAACTTTCAACCCTAACTTTCAACCCTAACTTTCAACCCTAACTTTCAACCCTAACTTTCAACCCTAACTCTTCTCTGATTGGTTAGTACCCAAATGAGTCACATACCTAAATTTTCGTATTCCCCTATAACCCTGGGCCAAACAAAAATAGAAAAATAATCCTAAGTGTCAACCCTAACTTTCAACCCTAACTTTCAACCCTAACTTTCAACCCTAACTTTCAACCCTAACTTTCAACCCTAACTCTTCTCTGATTGGTTAGTACCCAAATGAGTCACATACCTAAATTTTCGTATTCCCCTATAACCCTGGGCCAAACAAAAATAGAAAAATAATCCTAAGTGTCAACCCTAACTTTCAACCCTAACTTTCAACCCTAACTTTCAACCCTAACTTTCAACCCTAACTCTTCTCTGATTGGTTAGTACCCAAATGAGTCACATACCTAAATTTTCGTATTCCCCTATAACCCTAACCCTAACCCTAACCCTAACCCTAACCCAAATAATCCTAAGTGTCAACCCTAACTTTCAACCCTAACTTTCAACCCTAACTTTCAACCCTAACTTTCAACCCTAACTTTCAACCCCAACTCTTCTCTGATTGGTTAGTACCCAAATGAGTCACATACCTAAATTTTCGTATTCCCCTATAACCCTGGGCCAAACAAAAATAGAAAAATAATCCTAAGTGTCAACCCTAACTTTCAACCCTAACTTTCAACCCTAACTTTCAACCCTAACTTTCAACCCTAACTCTTCTCTGATTGGTTAGTACCCAAATGAGTCACATACCTAAATTTTCGTATTCCCCTATAACCCTGGGCCAAACAAAAATAGAAAAATAATCCTAAGTGTCAACCCTAACTTTCAACCCTAACTTTCAACCCTAACTTTCAACCCTAACTTTCAACCCTAACTCTTCTCTGATTGGTTAGTACCCAAATGAGTCACATACCTAAATTTTCGTATTCCCCTATAACCCTGGGCCAAACAAAAATAGAAAAATAATCCTAAGTGTCAACCCTAACTTTCAACCCTAACTTTCAACCCTAACTTTCAACCCTAACTTTCAACCCTAACTCTTCTCTGATTGGTTAGTACCCAAATGAGTCACATACCTAAATTTTCGTATTCCCCTATAACCCTGGGCCAAACAAAAATAGAAAAATAATCCTAAGTGTCAACCCTAACTTTCAACCCTAACTTTCAACCCTAACTTTCAACCCTAACTCTTCTCTGATTGGTTAGTACCCAAATGAGTCACATACCTAAATTTTCGTATTCCCCTATAACCCTGGGCCAAACAAAAATAGAAAAATAATCCTAAGTGTCAACCCTAACTTTCAACCCTAACTTTCAACCCTAACTTTCAACCCTAACTTTCAACCCTAACTCTTCTCTGATTGGTTAGTACCCAAATGAGTCACATACCTAAATTTTCGTATTCCCCTATAACCCTGGGCCAAACAAAAATAGAAAAATAATCCTAAGTGTCAACCCTAACTTTCAACCCTAACTTTCAACCCTAACTTTCAACCCTAACTTTCAACCCTAACTCTTCTCTGATTGGTTAGTACCCAAATGAGTCACATACCTAAATTTTTGTATTCCCCTATAACCCTGGGCCAAACAAAAATAGAAAAATAATCCTAAGTGTCAACCCTAACTTTCAACCCTAACTTTCAACCCTAACTTTCAACCCTAACTTTCAACCCTAACTCTTCTCTGATTGGTTAGTACCCAAATGAGTCACATACCTAAATTTTCGTATTCCCCTATAACCCTGGGCCAAACAAAAATAGAAAAATAATCCTAAGTGTCAACCCTAACTTTCAACCCTAACTTTCAACCCTAACTTTCAACCCTAACTTTCAACCCTAACTCTTCTCTGATTGGTTAGTACCCAAATGAGTCACATACCTAAATTTTCGTATTCCCCTATAACCCTGGGCCAAACAAAAATAGAAAAATAATCCTAAATGTCAACCCTAATTTTCAACCCTAACTTTCAACCCTAACTTTCAACCCTAACTTTCAACCCTAACTTTCAACCCTAACTCTTCTCTGATTGGTTAGTACCCAAATGAGTCACATACCTAAATTTTCGTATTCCCCTATAACCCTGGGCCAAACAAAAATAGAAAAATAATCCTAAGTGTCAACCCTAACTTTCAACCCTAACTTTCAACCCTAACTTTCAACCCTAACTTTCAACCCTAACTCTTCTCTGATTGGTTAGTACCCAAATGAGTCACATACCTAAATTTTCGTATTCCCCTATAACCCTGGGCCAAACAAAAATAGAAAAATAATCCTAAGTGTCAACCCTAACTTTCAACCCTAACTTTCAACCCTAACTTTCAACCCTAACTTTCAACCCTAACTTTCAACCCTAACTCTTCTCTGATTGGTTAGTACCCAAATGAGTCACATACCTAAATTTTCGTATTCCCCTATAACCCTGGGCCAAACAAAAATAGAAAAATAATCCTAAGTGTCAACCCTAACTTTCAACCCTAACTTTCAACCCTAACTTTCAACCCTAACTCTTCTCTGATTGGTTAGTACCCAAATGAGTCACATACCTAAATTTTCGTATTCCCCTATAACCCTGGGCCAAACAAAAATAGAAAAATAATCCTAAGTGTCAACCCTAACTTTCAACCCTAACTTTCAACCCTAACTTTCAACCCTAACTTTCAACCCTAACTCTTCTCTGATTGGTTAGTACCCAAATGAGTCACATACCTAAATTTTCGTATTCCCCTATAACCCTAACCCTAACCCTAACCCTAACCCTAACCCTAACCCTAACCCTAACCCTAACCCTAACCCTAACCCTAACCCTAACCCTAACCCTAACCCTAACCCTATCACCCTGGGCCAAACAAAAATAGAAAAATAATCCTAACTTTCAACCCTAACTTTCAACCCTAACTTTCAACCCTAACTCTTCTCTGATTGGTTAGTACCCAAATGAGTCACATACCTAAATTTTCGTATTCCCCTATAACCCTGGGCCAAACAAAAATAGAAAAATAACCCTAACTTTCAACCCTAACTTTCAACCCTAACTTTCAACCCTAACTTTCAACCCTAACTCTTCTCTGATTGGTTAGTACCCAAATGAGTCACATACCTAAATTTTCGTATTCCCCTATAACCCTGGGCCAAACAAAAATAGAAAAATAATCCTAACTGTCAACCCTAACTTTCAACCCTAACTTTCAACCCTAACTTTCAACCCTAACTTTCAACCCTAACTTTCAACCCTAACTCTTCTCTGATTGGTTAGTACCCAAATGAGTCACATACCTAAATTTTCGTATTCCCCTATAACCCTGGGCCAAACAAAAATAGAAAAATAATCCTAAGTGTCAACCCTAACTTTCAACCCTAACTTTCAACCCTAACTTTCAACCCTAACTTTCAACCCTAACTTTCAACCCTAACTTTCAACCCTAACTCTTCTCTGATTGGTTAGTACCCAAATGAGTCACATACCTAAATTTTCGTATTCCCCTATAACCCTGGGCCAAACAAAAATAGAAAAATAATCCTAAGTGTCAACCCTAACTTTCAACCCTAACTCTTCTCTGATTGGTTAGTACCCAAATGAGTCACATACCTAAATTTTCGTATTCCCCTATAACCCTGGGCCAAACAAAAATAGAAAAATAATCCTAAGTGTCAACCCTAACTTTCAACCCTAACTTTCAACCCTAACTTTCAACCCTAACTTTCAACCCTAACTCTTCTCTGATTGGTTAGTACCCAAATGAGTCACATACCTAAATTTTCGTATTCCCCTATAACCCTAACCCTAACCCTAACCCTAACCCTAATCCTAACTTTCAACCCTAACTTTCAACCCTAACTTTCAACCCTAACTCTTCTCTGATTGGTTAGTACCCAAATGAGTCACATACCTAAATTTTCGTATTCCCCTATAACCCTGGGCCAAACAAAAATAGAAAAATAATCCTAAGTGTCAACCCTAACTTTCAACCCTAACTTTCAACCCTAACTTTCAACCCTAACTCTTCTCTGATTGGTTAGTACCCAAATGAGTCACATACCTAAATTTTCGTATTCCCCTATAACCCTGGGCAAAACAAAAATAGAAAAATAATCCTAAGTGTCAACCCTAACTTTCAACCCTAACTTTCAACCCTAACTTTCAACCCTAACTTTCAACCCTAACTCTTCTCTGATTGGTTAGTACCCAAATGAGTCACATACCTAAATTTTCGTATTCCCCTATAACCCTAACCCTAACCCTAACCCTAACCCTAACCCTAACCCTAACACGCGGGGCCAAACAAAAATAGAAAAATAATCCTAAGTGTCAACCCTAACTTTCAACCCTAACTTTCAACCCTAACTTTCAACCCTAACTTTCAACCCTAACTTTCAACCCTAACTCTTCTCTGATTGGTTAGTACCCAAATGAGTCACATACCTAAATTTTCGTATTCCCCTATAACCCTGGGCCAAACAAAAATAGAAAAATAATCCTAAGTGTCAACCCTAACTTTCAACCCTAACTTTCAACCCTAACTTTCAACCCTAACTTTCAACCCTAACTTTCAACCCTAACTCTTCTCTGATTGGTTAGTACCCAAATGAGTCACATACCTAAATTTTCGTATTCCCCTATAACCCTGGTCCAAACAAAAATAGAAAAATTATCCTAAGTGTCAACCCTAACTTTCAACCCTAACTTTCAACCCTTACTTTCAACCCTAACTCTTCTCTGATTGGTTAGTACCCAAATGAGTCACATACCTAAATTTTCGTATTCCCCTATAACCCTGGGCCAAACAAAAATAGAAAAATAATCCTAAGTGTCAACCCTAACTTTCAACCCTAACTTTCAACCCTAACTCTTCTCTGATTGGTTAGTACCCAAATGAGTCACATACCTAAATTTTCGTATTCCCCTATAACCCTGGGCCAAACAAAAATAGAAAAATAATCCTAAGTGTCAACCCTAACTTTCAACCCTAACTTTCAACCCTAACTTTCAACCCTAACTTTCAACCCTAACTTTCAACCCTAACTTTCAACCCTAACTCTTCTCTGATTGGTTAGTACCCAAATGAGTCACATACCTAAATTTTCGTATTCCCCTATAACCCTAACCCTAACCCTAACCCTAACCCTAACCCTAACCCTAACCCTAACCCTATTCCCCTATAACCCTATAACCCTAACCCTAACCCTAACCCTAACCCAAAAACAGAAAAATAATCCTAAGTGTCAACCCTAACTTTCAACCCTAACTTTCAACCCTAACTTTCAACCCTAACTTTCAACCCTAACTCTTCTCTGATTGGTTAGTACCCAAATGAGTCACATACCTAAATTTTCGTATTCCCCTATAACCCTGGGCCAAACAAAAATAGAAAAATAATCCAAACTTTCAACCCTAACTTTCAACCCTAACTTTCAACCCTAACTCTTCTCTGATTGGTTAGTACCCAAATGAGTCACATACCTAAATTTTCGTATTCCCCTATAACCCTGGGCCAAACAAAAATAGAAAAATAATCCTAAGTGTCAACCCTAACTTTCAACCCTAACTTTCAACCCTAACTTTCAACCCTAACTCTTCTCTGATTGGTTAGTACCCAAATGAGTCACATACCTAAATTTTCGTATTCCCCTATAACCCTGGGCCAAACAAAAATAGAAAAATAACCCTAACTTTCAACCCTAACTTTCAACCCTAACTTTCAACCCTAACTTTCAACCCTAACTTTCAACCCTAACTTTCAACCCTAACTCTTCTCTGATTGGTTAGTACCCAAATGAGTCACATACCTAAATTTTCGTATTCCCCTATAACCCTGGGCCAAACAAAAATAGAAAAATAATCCTAACTTTCAACCCTAACTTTCAACCCTAACTTTCAACCCTAACTTTCAACCCTAACTCTTCTCTGATTGGTTAGTACCCAAATGAGTCACATACCTAAATTTTCGTATTCCCCTATAACCCTGGGCCAAACAAAAATAGAAAAATAATCCTAAGTGTCAACCCTAACTTTCAACCCTAACTTTCAACCCTAACTTTCAACCCTAACTTTCAACCCTAACTCTTCTCTGATTGGTTAGTACCCAAATGAGTCACATACCTAAATTTTCGTATTCCCCTATAACCCTGGGCCAAACAAAAATAGAAAAATAATCCAAACTTTCAACCCTAACTTTCAACCCTAACTTTCAACCCTAACTTTCAACCCTAACTCTTCTCTGATTGGTTAGTACCCAAATGAGTCACATACCTAAATTTTCGTATTCCCCTATAACCCTGGGCCAAACAAAAATAGAAAAATAATCCTAAGTGTCAACCCTAACTTTCAACCCTAACTTTCAACCCTAACTTTCAACCCTAACTTTCAACCCTAACTCTTCTCTGATTGGTTAGTACCCAAATGAGTCACACACCTAAATTTTCGTATTCCCCTATAACCCTGGGCCAAACAAAAATAGAAAAATAATCCAAACTTTCAACCCTAACTTTCAACCCTAACTTTCAACCCTAACTTTCAACCCTAACTCTTCTCTGATTGGTTAGTACCCAAATGAGTCACATACCTAAATTTTCGTATTCCCCTATAACCCTAACCCTAACCCTAACCCTAACCCTAACCCTAACCCTAACCCTAACCCTAACCCTAACCCTTCTCTCTCTCTCCCTTTCCCTTCTCTCTCACCATCTTCCTTCTCTCTGTCTCTCCCTCTCCCTTCTCTCTCACCATCTTCCTTCTCTCTGTCTCTCCCTCTCCCTTCTCTCTCACCATCTTCCTTCTCTCTGTCTCTCCCTCTCCCTTCTCTCTCTCTCCCTTCTCTCTCTCCTCTCTCCCTCTCCCTTCTCTCTCCCTCTCCCTTCTCTCTCCCTCTCCATGCTCTCTCCCTTTTCCTTATCTCTCCATTCTCTCCCTTTTCCTTTCCCCTCCCCTTTCCTTCGCTCTCCCTCTCCCTTCTCTCTCTCTCCACTCCCTTCTCTCTCTCTCTCTCCCCCTCCCTTCTCTCTCCCTCTCCCTTATAACTCCCTCGTCATTCCCTCTACCTCTCTCTCTCCCTCTCCCTTCTCTCTCTCCCTTCTCTCCCTTTCCCTTCTCTCTCACCCTCTTCCTTCTCTCTGTCTCTCCCTCTCCCTTCTCTCTCTCTCCCTTCTCTCTCTCCTCTCTCCCTCTCCCTTCTCTCTCCCTTCTCTCTCCCTTTTCCTTGTCACTCCCTCATCACTCTCTCTCTCTCCCTCTCTCTCTCTCTCTCTCCCTTCTCTCTCTCTCCCTTCTCCATCTTCCTTCTTTCTCCATCTCCCTTCTCTCTACATCTACCTTCTCTCTCTCTGTATCCCTTCTCTCTCTCCGTATCCCTTCTCTCTCTCCCTATACTTTCTCTCTCTCCCTATCCCTTTTCTCTCTCCCTCTTCCTTTTCTCTCCCTATCCCTTGTCGCTCCCTCTGCCTTGTTTCTACCTCTCCCTTGTCTCTCCATTCTCTCTCCCTCTTCCTTCCCTCTCCCTCTTCCTTCTCTCTCCATCTTCCTTCTCTCTCCATCTTCCTTCTCTCTCCATCTTCCTTCTCTCTCCATCTTCCTTCTCTCTCCATCTTCCTTCTCTCTCCCTTTCCATTCTCTCTCCCTTTTCCTTTCCGCTCCCTTTTCCTTCTCTCTCCCTCTCCCTTCTCTCTCCCTCCTCTCTCCCTTGTCATCCCCTCCTCTCTCCCTCTCCCTTCTCTCTCCCTATCCCTTCTCTCTCCCTTTCCTTGTCTCTCCCTCTCCCTTGTCTCTCCATTCTCTCTCCCTTTTCCTTCCCTCTCCCTTTCCTTCTCTCTCCCTTTTCCTTCTCTCTCCTTTTCCCTTCTCTCTCCCTTTTCTTTCTCTCTCCCTTTTCTCACTCCCTTCTCTATCCCTCTGCCTTTCTCTCCCTTCTTTCTCCCTATCCCTTCTCTCTCCCTCTTCCTTCTCTCTCCCTCTTCCGTCTCTCTCCCTTTCCATGCTATCTCCCTTTTCCTTATCTCTCCATTCTCTCCCTGTTCCTTTCCCCTACCCTTTCCTTCGCTCTCCCTCTCCCTTCTCTCTCTCTCCACTCCCTTCTCTCTCTCCCCCTCCCTTCTCTCTCCCTCTCCCTTATAACTCCCTCGTCATTCCCTCTCCCTCTCCCTACTCTCTCTCAACCATTCCTTTCTCTCTCACCCTCTTCCTTCTCTCTGTCTCTCCCTCTCTCTTCTCTCTCTCCCTTCTCTCTCCTCTCTCCCTCTCCCTTCTCTCTCACTCTCCCTTCTCTCTCCATTTTCCTTGTCACTCCCTCATCTCTCTCTCTCTCTCTCTCTCTCTCTCTCTCTCTCTCTCTCTCTCTCTCTCTCTCTCTCTCTCTCTCTCTCCCTTCTCCATCTTCCTTCTTCTCCATCTCCCTTCTCTCTCTCCCTCTTCCTTCTCTCTCTCCCTCTACCTTCTCTCTCTCCATATCCCTTCTCTCTCTCCCTCTTCCTTCTCTCTCTCCCTCTTCCTTCTCTCTCTCCCTCTTCCTTCTCTCTCCCTATCCCTTGTCGCTCCCTCTCCCTTGTTTCTACCTCTCCCTTGTCTCTCCATTCTCTCTCCCTCTTCATTCTCTCTCCCTCTTCCTTCTCTTTCCCTCTTCCTTCTCTCTCCCTCTTCCTTCTCTCTCCATCTTCCTTCTCTCTCCATCTTCCTTCTCCCTCCCTCTTCCTTCTCTCTCCCTTTCCATTCTCTCTCCCTTTTCCTTTCCCCTCCCTTTTCCTTCTCTCTCCCTCTCCCTTCTCTCTCCCTCCTCTCTCCCTTGTCACCCCCTTCTCTCTCCCTCTCCCTTCTCTCTCCCTATCCCTTCTCTCTCCCTTTCCTTGTCTCTCCCTCTCCCTTGTCTCTCCATTCTCTCTCCCTTTCCTTCTCTCTCCCTTTCCTTCTCTCTCCCTTTTCCTTCTCTCTCCTTTTCCCTTCTCTCTCCCTTTTCTTTCTCTCTCCCTTTTCTCACTCCCTTCTCTATCCCTCTGCCTTCTCTCTGCCTTCTCTCTCCCTCTTCCTTCTCTCTCCCTCTTACTTCTCTCTCCCTTTCCATGCTCTCTCCCTTTTCCTTATCTCCATTCTCTCCCTTTTCCTTGCCTCCCCTTTCCTTCGCTCTCCCTCTCCCTTCTCTCTTTCTCCACTCCCTTCTCTCTCTCTCTCTCTCTCTCCCCCTCCCTTCTCTCGCCCTCTCCCTTATAACTCCCTTGTCATTCCCTCTACCTCTCTCTCTCCCTCTCCCTTCTCTCTCTCTCCCTTTCCCTTCTCTCTCACCCTCTTCCTTCTCTCTGTCTCTCCCTCTCCCTTCTCTCTCTCTCCCTTTTCTCTCTCCTCTCTCCCTCTCCCTTCTCTCTCCCTCTCCCTTCTCTCTCCCTTTTCCTTGTCACTCCCTCATCACTCTCTTTCTCTCCCTTCTCTCTCTCTCTCCCTTTTCTCTCTCCCTCTTCCTTCGCTCTCCCTCCTCTCTCCCTTGTCACTCCCATCTCTCTCCCTCTCCCTTCTCTCTCCCTATCCCTTCTCTCTCCCTTTCCTTGTCTCTCCCTCTCCCTTGTCTCTCCATTCTCTCTCCCTCTTCCTTTTCTCTCCCTTTTCCTTCTATCTCCCTTTCCTTTTCTCTCCCTTTTCTCTCCCCTTTCTCTCCCCTTTCTCTCCCTTTTCTCTCCCTTTTCTCTCCCTTTTCTCTCCCTTTTGCTTTTCTCTCCCTTTTCCTTTTCTCTCCCTTTTCCTTTTCTCTCCCTTTTCCTTTTCTCTCCCTTTTCCTTTTCTCTCCCTTTTCCTTTTCTCTCCCTTTTCCTTTTCTCTCCCTTTTCCTTTTCTCTCCCTCTCCCTTCTCTCTCCCTCTCCCTTCTCTGTCCCTCCTCTCACACTTGTCACTCCCTTCTCTCTCCCTCTCCCTTCTCTCTCCCTCTCCCTTCTCTCTCCCTCTCCCTTCTCTCAAATTTTTTCTCTCTTACTGCCACTCTATCTCTTTCATTTCAACCCGTCTCTTGCTCTCACACACATTTCTTTCTTCCACTTCTCTCTCTCTCTTTCTTTCTCACACCGTCTCTTTCTCTCCCTGCTCTCTATTACTCTCCCTGACTAGCATCCCTGCTCCTTCTAAATCACCTGTATTTTACTCTCACAAATGTCCTTTCTTTCTCTCTCTCTCTCAAGGACTACCACTCTCCCCTCTCTCTCACAAACCCCTCTCTCACTCAGTCTAAGCATCGTTTATTTAGTCCATCAGTGAAAGAGGGTCCTCAACTGCATTGCTCTAAAGGGGATTGCATTATATTTTTTCACTTATCTTGGGTAAAATTTATTTGCAGTATGAAAATAGGTAAGTTCGTCTATCAAGATGCTGTTCACAAAGGACATACAAACAAGGAGGTAAGTAGTAGAGGTAAGTGAGTACACCTACACAATGCATTGCTTTTATCTCTCAGGATATAAAGCTTTGAGTTGATTTCTCTCCCTTTACACGAGTGTGCCCTTTTAGAGTCAGGCAGTGAACTCTTCGCTACTGTCCCATCTGCAGCGCTAGCTCGACTGTAAATTGGGGGAAGAAAGCATACCCCTTTACGGACGATAGACAGTAGTGCTTCTTCACTCCTAGCATACGGCAGAGGAGAAGCTCCGCTCTGTACAAAATGGATCTAGTCCTCAATGTCCAAGTACTTAGTAGTGAGGTAAAAGCTAGCTCTTTACCTCTAAGGGTGCCTCTCGCTAACATGCAACGAATGCAAGAGTTTTCAAATTTTTGAATGACTAACTGCATATAAATGCAACATGTCAATTGGATAGGGAATAGAATATATACAACAAAATAGAAAGGGCAGGCTCACAGACTGATTCCATGCCCTCCCTCACCTGCTCTTACCCTCCTTGACCCATGTTCACTATAACCCACCACCTCATCCACCTTCACCCACCCACCATTGCCCATTCACCAACACCTTCACTCACCCACACCTTCACTCATCCACTTTCAACCTACCTCACCTACATTCACCAACCTTTAACCCCACCTAAACACACCCTCCCTCTTCCACCTTAATCATCACCCTCCCTTACCCACGTTTACTCTACCTTACTGGCCTCAACCTTACCTACAAAGCCTCCTATACCCATATTAACCATCCCTCACCCACCTTCAACATCACCTTCCCAAACCCTCCTTCACCCAACCTCCCTCACCCACCTTCTACCCTCCATCATCCATATTAAAATTCACCTTCACCACCCTTACCTGCACACCCATACCCAGCCTCACCCTTGCCCACTCACCCATACCTTAACTGACCCACACTTTTTTCACCCACCTTCATCCTCACCCTCCCAAACACATTTACTCACCCTCCCTAATCCACCTTCAACACCACCTACCCACTCTCTTCATCATCCACCTTCCCTCACAAACCTTCAACCTCCCTTACCCACACCCACCATACATCCCTAAACCTCCCTCACCCACCTACCCACAACCTCCCTCACCTGCTTACCCACTTACACTTTTTCTTACCACACTTTCAACCCCAAACCACACCCTCCCTAAATTATTCAGAACTTAACTCTCATTGGTCAAGTGTGACTAAATGAGTCACATAACTAAAAATGTTCTATTCTTTTTTAACCAAACACAAATACAAAAATAATCATAAGGGTCAACCCTAACTTTGAACACTAACCCTAACTCTTCTCTGATTGGTTAGTACCCAAATGAGTCACATACCTAAATTTTCGTATTCCCCTATAACCCTGGGACAAACAAAAATAGAAAAATAATCCTAAGTGTCAACCCTAACTTTCAACCCTAACTTTCAACCCTAACTTTCAACCCTAACTTTCAACCCTAACTTTCAACCCTAACTTTCAACCCTAACTTTCAACCCTAACTTTCAACCCTAACTCTTCTCTGATTGGTTAGTACCCAAATGAGTCACATACCTAAATTTTCGTATTCCCCTATAACCCTGGGCCAAACAAAAATAGAAAAATAATCCTAAGTGTCAACCCTAACTTTCAACCCTAACTTTCAACCCTAACTTTCAACCCTAACTTTCAACCCTAACTTTCAACCCTAACTTTCAACCCTAACTTTCAACCCTAACTTTCAACCCTAACTTTCAACCCTAACTTTCAACCCTAACTCTTCTCTGATTGGTTAGTACCCAAATGAGTCACATACCTAAATTTTCGTATTCCCCTATAACCCTAACCCTAACCCTAACCCTAACCCTAACCCTAACCCTAAATTTTCGTATTCCCCTATAACCCTGGGCCAAACAAAAATAGAAAAATAATCCTAAGTGTCAACCCTAACTTTCAACCCTAACTTTCAACCCTAACTTTCAACCCTAACTTTCAACCCTAACTTTCAACCCTAACTCTTCTCGGATTGGTTAGTACCCAAATGAGTCACATACCTAAATTTTCGTATTCCCCTATAACCCTGGGCCAAACAAAAATAGAAAAATAATCCTAAGTGTCAACCCTAACTTTCAACCCTAACTTTCAACCCTAACTTTCAACCCTAACTTTCAACCCTAACTCTTCTCTGATTGGTTAGTACCCAAATGAGTCACATACCTAAATTTTCGTATTCCCCTATAACCCTGGGCCAAACAAAAATAGAAAAATAATCCTAAGTGTCAACCCTAACTTTCAACCCTAACTTTCAACCCTAACTTTCAACCCTAACTTTCAACCCTAACTTTCAACCCTAACTCTTCTCTGATTGGTTAGTACCCAAATGAGTCACATACCTAAATTTTCGTATTCCCCTATAACCCTGGGCCAAACAAAAATAGAAAAATAATCCTAAGTGTCAACCCTAACTTTCAACCCTAACTTTCAACCCTAACTTTCAACCCTAACTTTCAACCCTAACTTTCAACCCTAACTCTTCTCTGATTGGTTAGTACCCAAATGAGTCACATACCTAAATTTTCGTATTCCCCTATAACCCTAACCCTAACCCTAACCCTAACCCTAACCCTAACCCTAACCCTAACCCTAACCCTAACCCTAACCCTAACCCTAACCCTAACCCTAACCCTAACCCTAACCCTAACCCTAACCCTAACCCTAACCCTAACCCTAACCCTAACCCTAACCCTAACCCTAACCCTAACCCTAACCCTAACCCTAACCCTAACCCTAACCCAAAAATAGAAAAATAATCCTAAGTATCAACCCTAACTTTCAACCCTAACTTTCAACCCTAACTTTCAACCCTAACTTTCAACCCTAACTTTCAACCCTAACTCTTCTCTGATTGGTTAGTACCCAAATGAGTCACATACCTAAATTTTCGTATTCCCCTATAACCCTAACCCTAACCCTAACCCTAACCCTAACCCTAACCCTAACCCTAACCCTAACCCTAACCCTAACCCTAACTTTCAACCCTAACTTTCAACCCTAACTCTTCTCTGATTGGTTAGTACCCAAATGAGTCACATACCTAAATTTTCGTATTCCCCTATAACCCTGGGCCAAACAAAAATAGAAAAATAATCCTAAGTGTCAACCCTAACTTTCAACCCTAACTTTCAACCCTAACTTTCAACCCTAACTTTCAACCCTAACTCTTCTCTGATTGGTTAGTACCCAAATGAGTCACATACCTAAATTTTCGTATTCCCCTATAACCCTGGGCCAAACAAAAATAGAAAAATAATCCTAAGTGTCAACCCTAACTTTCAACCCTAACTTTCAACCCTAACTTTCAACCCTAACTTTCAACCCTAACTCTTCTCTGATTGGTTAGTACCCAAATGAGTCACATACCTAAATTTTCGTATTCCCCTATAACCCTGGGCCAAACAAAAATAGAAAAATAATCCTAAGTGTCAACCCTAACTTTCAACCCTAACTTTCAACCCTAACTTTCAACCCTAACTTTCAACCCTAACTCTTCTCTGATTGGTTAGTACCCAAATGAGTCACATACCTAAATTTTCGTATTCCCCTATAACCCTAACCCTAACCCTAACCCTAACCCTAACCCTAACCCTAACCCTAACCCTAACCCTAACCCTAACCCTAACCCTAACCCTAACCCTAACCCTAACCCTAACCCTAACCCTAACCCTAACCCTAACCCTAACCCTAACCCTAACCCTAACCCTAACCCTAACCCTAACCCTAACCCTAACCCTAACCCTAACCCTAACCCTAACCCTAACCCTAACCCTAACCCTAACCCTAACCCTAACCCTAACCCTAACCCTAACCCTAACCCTAACCCTAACCCTAACCCTAACTTTCAACCCTAACTTTCAACCCTAACTTTCAACCCTAACTTTCAACCCTAACTCTTCTCTGATTGGTTAGTACCCAAATGAGTCACATACCTAAATTTTCGTATTCCCCTATAACCCTGGGCCAAACAAAAATAGAAAAATAATCCTAAGTGTCAACCCTAACTTTCAACCCTAACTTTCAACCCTAACTTTCAACCCTAACTTTCAACCCTAACTCTTCTCTGATTGGTTAGTACCCAAATGAGTCACATACCTAAATTTTCGTATTCCCCTATAACCCTGGGCCAAACAAAAATAGAAAAATAATCCTAAGTGTCAACCCTAACTTTCAACCCTAACTTTCAACCCTAACTTTCAACCCTAACTTTCAACCCTAACTCTTCTCTGATTGGTTAGTACCCAAATGAGTCACATACCTAAATTTTCGTATTCCCCTATAACCCTAACCCTAACCCTAACCCTAACCCTAACCCTAACCCTAACCCTAAATTTTCGTATTCCCCTATAACCCTGGGCCAAACAAAAATAGAAAAATAATCCTAAGTGTCAACCCTAACTTTCAACCCTAACTTTCAACCCTAACTTTCAACCCTAACTTTCAACCCTAACTTTCAACCCTAACTCTTCTCTGATTGGTTAGTACCCAAATGAGTCACATACCTAAATTTTCGTATTCCCCTATAACCCTGGGCCAAACAAAAATAGAAAAATAATCCTAAGTGTCAACCCTAACTTTCAACCCTAACTTTCAACCCTAACTTTCAACCCTAACTTTCAACCCTAACTCTTCTCTGATTGGTTAGTACCCAAATGAGTCACATACCTAAATTTTCGTATTCCCCTATAACCCTGGGCCAAACAAAAATAGAAAAATAATCCTAAGTGTCAACCCTAACTTTCAACCCTAACTTTCAACCCTAACTTTCAACCCTAACTTTCAACCCTAACTCTTCTCTGATTGGTTAGTACCCAAATGAGTCACATACCTAAATTTTCGTATTCCCCTATAACCCTAACCCTAACCCTAACCCTAACCCTAACCCTAACCCTAACCCTAAATTTTCGTATTCCCCTATAACCCTGGGCCAAACAAAAATAGAAAAATAATCCTAAGTGTCAACCCTAACTTTCAACCCTAACTTTCAACCCTAACTTTCAACCCTAACTTTCAACCCTAACTTTCAACCCTAACTCTTCTCTGATTGGTTAGTACCCAAATGAGTCACATACCTAAATTTTCGTATTCCCCTATAACCCTGGGCCAAACAAAAATAGAAAAATAATCCTAAGTGTCAACCCTAACTTTCAACCCTAACTTTCAACCCTAACTTTCAACCCTAACTTTCAACCCTAACTCTTCTCTGATTGGTTAGTACCCAAATGAGTCACATACCTAAATTTTCGTATTCCCCTATAACCCTGGGCCAAACAAAAATAGAAAAATAATCCTAAGTGTCAACCCTAACTTTCAACCCTAACTTTCAACCCTAACTTTCAACCCTAACTTTCAACCCTAACTCTTCTCTGATTGGTTAGTACCCAAATGAGTCACATACCTAAATTTTCGTATTCCCCTATAACCCTAACCCTAACCCTAACCCTAACCCTAACCCTAACCCTAACCCTAAATTTTCGTATTCCCCTATAACCCTGGGCCAAACAAAAATAGAAAAATAATCCTAAGTGTCAACCCTAACTTTCAACCCTAACTTTCAACCCTAACTTTCAACCCTAACTTTCAACCCTAACTTTCAACCCTAACTCTTCTCTGATTGGTTAGTACCCAAATGAGTCACATACCTAAATTTTCGTATTCCCCTATAACCCTGGGCCAAACAAAAATAGAAAAATAATCCTAAGTGTCAACCCTAACTTTCAACCCTAACTTTCAACCCTAACTTTCAACCCTAACTTTCAACCCTAACTCTTCTCTGATTGGTTAGTACCCAAATGAGTCACATACCTAAATTTTCGTATTCCCCTATAACCCTGGGCCAAACAAAAATAGAAAAATAATCCTAAGTGTCAACCCTAACTTTCAACCCTAACTTTCAACCCTAACTTTCAACCCTAACTTTCAACCCTAACTCTTCTCTGATTGGTTAGTACCCAAATGAGTCACATACCTAAATTTTCGTATTCCCCTATAACCCTAACCCTAACCCTAACCCTAACCCTAACCCTAACCCTAACCCTAAATTTTCGTATTCCCCTATAACCCTGGGCCAAACAAAAATAGAAAAATAATCCTAAGTGTCAACCCTAACTTTCAACCCTAACTTTCAACCCTAACTTTCAACCCTAACTTTCAACCCTAACTTTCAACCCTAACTCTTCTCTGATTGGTTAGTACCCAAATGAGTCACATACCTAAATTTTCGTATTCCCCTATAACCCTGGGCCAAACAAAAATAGAAAAATAATCCTAAGTGTCAACCCTAACTTTCAACCCTAACTTTCAACCCTAACTTTCAACCCTAACTTTCAACCCTAACTCTTCTCTGATTGGTTAGTACCCAAATGAGTCACATACCTAAATTTTCGTATTCCCCTATAACCCTGGGCCAAACAAAAATAGAAAAATAATCCTAAGTGTCAACCCTAACTTTCAACCCTAACTTTCAACCCTAACTTTCAACCCTAACTTTCAACCCTAACTCTTCTCTGATTGGTTAGTACCCAAATGAGTCACATACCTAAATTTTCGTATTCCCCTATAACCCTAACCCTAACCCTAACCCTAACCCTAACCCTAACCCTAACCCTAAATTTTCGTATTCCCCTATAACCCTGGGCCAAACAAAAATAGAAAAATAATCCTAAGTGTCAACCCTAACTTTCAACCCTAACTTTCAACCCTAACTTTCAACCCTAACTTTCAACCCTAACTTTCAACCCTAACTCTTCTCTGATTGGTTAGTACCCAAATGAGTCACATACCTAAATTTTCGTATTCCCCTATAACCCTGGGCCAAACAAAAATAGAAAAATAATCCTAAGTGTCAACCCTAACTTTCAACCCTAACTTTCAACCCTAACTTTCAACCCTAACTTTCAACCCTAACTCTTCTCTGATTGGTTAGTACCCAAATGAGTCACATACCTAAATTTTCGTATTCCCCTATAACCCTGGGCCAAACAAAAATAGAAAAATAATCCTAAGTGTCAACCCTAACTTTCAACCCTAACTTTCAACCCTAACTTTCAACCCTAACTTTCAACCCTAACTCTTCTCTGATTGGTTAGTACCCAAATGAGTCACATACCTAAATTTTCGTATTCCCCTATAACCCTAACCCTAACCCTAACCCTAACCCTAACCCTAACCCTAACCCTAAATTTTCGTATTCCCCTATAACCCTGGGCCAAACAAAAATAGAAAAATAATCCTAAGTGTCAACCCTAACTTTCAACCCTAACTTTCAACCCTAACTTTCAACCCTAACTTTCAACCCTAACTTTCAACCCTAACTCTTCTCTGATTGGTTAGTACCCAAATGAGTCACATACCTAAATTTTCGTATTCCCCTATAACCCTGGGCCAAACAAAAATAGAAAAATAATCCTAAGTGTCAACCCTAACTTTCAACCCTAACTTTCAACCCTAACTTTCAACCCTAACTTTCAACCCTAACTCTTCTCTGATTGGTTAGTACCCAAATGAGTCACATACCTAAATTTTCGTATTCCCCTATAACCCTGGGCCAAACAAAAATAGAAAAATAATCCTAAGTGTCAACCCTAACTTTCAACCCTAACTTTCAACCCTAACTTTCAACCCTAACTTTCAACCCTAACTCTTCTCTGATTGGTTAGTACCCAAATGAGTCACATACCTAAATTTTCGTATTCCCCTATAACCCTAACCCTAACCCTAACCCTAACCCTAACCCTAACCCTAAATTTTCGTATTCCCCTATAACCCTGGGCCAAACAAAAATAGAAAAATAATCCTAAGTGTCAACCCTAACTTTCAACCCTAACTTTCAACCCTAACTTTCAACCCTAACTTTCAACCCTAACTTTCAACCCTAACTCTTCTCTGATTGGTTAGTACCCAAATGAGTCACATACCTAAATTTTCGTATTCCCCTATAACCCTGGGCCAAACAAAAATAGAAAAATAATCCTAAGTGTCAACCCTAACTTTCAACCCTAACTTTCAACCCTAACTTTCAACCCTAACTTTCAACCCTAACTCTTCTCTGATTGGTTAGTACCCAAATGAGTCACATACCTAAATTTTCGTATTCCCCTATAACCCTGGGCCAAACAAAAATAGAAAAATAATCCTAAGTGTCAACCCTAACTTTCAACCCTAACTTTCAACCCTAACTTTCAACCCTAACTTTCAACCCTAACTCTTCTCTGATTGGTTAGTACCCAAATGAGTCACATACCTAAATTTTCGTATTCCCCTATAACCCTAACCCTAACCCTAACCCTAACCCTAACCCTAACCCTAACCCTAAATTTTCGTATTCCCCTATAACCCTGGGCCAAACAAAAATAGAAAAATAATCCTAAGTGTCAACCCTAACTTTCAACCCTAACTTTCAACCCTAACTTTCAACCCTAACTTTCAACCCTAACTTTCAACCCTAACTCTTCTCTGATTGGTTAGTACCCAAATGAGTCACATACCTAAATTTTCGTATTCCCCTATAACCCTGGGCCAAACAAAAATAGAAAAATAATCCTAAGTGTCAACCCTAACTTTCAACCCTAACTTTCAACCCTAACTTTCAACCCTAACTTTCAACCCTAACTCTTCTCTGATTGGTTAGTACCCAAATGAGTCACATACCTAAATTTTCGTATTCCCCTATAACCCTGGGCCAAACAAAAATAGAAAAATAATCCTAAGTGTCAACCCTAACTTTCAACCCTAACTTTCAACCCTAACTTTCAACCCTAACTTTCAACCCTAACTCTTCTCTGATTGGTTAGTACCCAAATGAGTCACATACCTAAATTTTCGTATTCCCCTATAACCCTAACCCTAACCCTAACCCTAACCCTAACCCTAACCCTAACCCTAAATTTTCGTATTCCCCTATAACCCTGGGCCAAACAAAAATAGAAAAATAATCCTAAGTGTCAACCCTAACTTTCAACCCTAACTTTCAACCCTAACTTTCAACCCTAACTTTCAACCCTAACTTTCAACCCTAACTCTTCTCTGATTGGTTAGTACCCAAATGAGTCACATACCTAAATTTTCGTATTCCCCTATAACCCTGGGCCAAACAAAAATAGAAAAATAATCCTAAGTGTCAACCCTAACTTTCAACCCTAACTTTCAACCCTAACTTTCAACCCTAACTTTCAACCCTAACTCTTCTCTGATTGGTTAGTACCCAAATGAGTCACATACCTAAATTTTCGTATTCCCCTATAACCCTGGGCCAAACAAAAATAGAAAAATAATCCTAAGTGTCAACCCTAACTTTCAACCCTAACTTTCAACCCTAACTTTCAACCCTAACTTTCAACCCTAACTCTTCTCTGATTGGTTAGTACCCAAATGAGTCACATACCTAAATTTTCGTATTCCCCTATAACCCTAACCCTAACCCTAACCCTAACCCTAACCCTAACCCTAACCCTAAATTTTCGTATTCCCCTATAACCCTGGGCCAAACAAAAATAGAAAAATAATCCTAAGTGTCAACCCTAACTTTCAACCCTAACTTTCAACCCTAACTTTCAACCCTAACTTTCAACCCTAACTTTCAACCCTAACTCTTCTCTGATTGGTTAGTACCCAAATGAGTCACATACCTAAATTTTCGTATTCCCCTATAACCCTGGGCCAAACAAAAATAGAAAAATAATCCTAAGTGTCAACCCTAACTTTCAACCCTAACTTTCAACCCTAACTTTCAACCCTAACTTTCAACCCTAACTCTTCTCTGATTGGTTAGTACCCAAATGAGTCACATACCTAAATTTTCGTATTCCCCTATAACCCTGGGCCAAACAAAAATAGAAAAATAATCCTAAGTGTCAACCCTAACTTTCAACCCTAACTTTCAACCCTAACTTTCAACCCTAACTTTCAACCCTAACTCTTCTCTGATTGGTTAGTACCCAAATGAGTCACATACCTAAATTTTCGTATTCCCCTATAACCCTAACCCTAACCCTAACCCTAACCCTAACCCTAACCCTAACCCTAAATTTTCGTATTCCCCTATAACCCTGGGCCAAACAAAAATAGAAAAATAATCCTAAGTGTCAACCCTAACTTTCAACCCTAACTTTCAACCCTAACTTTCAACCCTAACTTTCAACCCTAACTTTCAACCCTAACTCTTCTCTGATTGGTTAGTACCCAAATGAGTCACATACCTAAATTTTCGTATTCCCCTATAACCCTGGGCCAAACAAAAATAGAAAAATAATCCTAAGTGTCAACCCTAACTTTCAACCCTAACTTTCAACCCTAACTTTCAACCCTAACTTTCAACCCTAACTTTCAACCCTAACTCTTCTCTGATTGGTTAGTACCCAAATGAGTCACATACCTAAATTTTCGTATTCCCCTATAACCCTGGGCCAAACAAAAATAGAAAAATAATCCTAAGTGTCAACCCTAACTTTCAACCCTAACTTTCAACCCTAACTTTCAACCCTAACTTTCAACCCTAACTTTCAACCCTAACTCTTCTCTGATTGGTTAGTACCCAAATGAGTCACATACCTAAATTTTCGTATTCCCCTATAACCCTGGGCCAAACAAAAATAGAAAAATAATCCTAAGTGTCAACCCTAACTTTCAACCCTAACTTTCAACCCTAACTCTTCTCTGATTGGTTAGTACCCAAATGAGTCACATACCTAAATTTTCGTATTCCCCTATAACCCTGGGCCAAACAAAAATAGAAAAATAATCCTAAGTGTCAACCCTAACTTTCAACCCTAACTTTCAACCCTAACTTTCAACCCTAACTTTCAACCCTAACTCTTCTCTGATTGGTTAGTACCCAAATGAGTCACATACCTAAATTTTCGTATTCCCCTATAACCCTGGGCCAAACAAAAATAGAAAAATAATCCTAAGTGTCAACCCTAACTTTCAACCCTAACTTTCAACCCTAACTTTCAACCCTAACTTTCAACCCTAACTTTCAACCCTAACTCTTCTCTGATTGGTTAGTACCCAAATGAGTCACATACCTAAATTTTCGTATTCCCCTATAACCCTGGGCCAAACAAAAATAGAAAAATAATCCTAACTTTCAACCCTAACTTTCAACCCTAACTTTCAACCCTAACTCTTCTCTGATTGGTTAGTACCCAAATGAGTCACATACCTAAATTTTCGTATTCCCCTATAACCCTGGGCCAAACAAAAATAGAAAAATAATCCTAACTTTCAACCCTAACTTTCAACCCTAACTTTCAACCCTAACTTTCAACCCTAACTTTCAACCCTAACTCTTCTCTGATTGGTTAGTACCCAAATGAGTCACATACCTACATTTTCGTATTCCCCTATAACCCTGGGCCAAACAAAAATAGAAAAATAATCCTAACTTTCAACCCTAACTTTCAACCCTATCTTTCAACCCTAACTTTCAACCCTAACTCTTCTCTGATTGGTTAGTACCCAAATGAGTCACATACCTAAATTTTCGTATTCCCCTATAACCCTGGGCCAAACAAAAATAGAAAAATAATCCTAAGTGTCAACCCTAACTTTCAACCCTAACTTTCAACCCTAACTTTCAACCCTAACTTTCAACCCTAACTCTTCTCTGATTGGTTAGTACCCAAATGAGTCACATACCTAAATTTTCGTATTCCCCTATAACCCTGGGCCAAACAAAAATAGAAAAATAATCCTAAGTGTCAACCCTAACTTTCAACCCTAACTTTCAACCCTAACTTTCAACCCTAACTTTCAACCCTAACTTTCAACCCTAACTCTTCTCTGATTGGTTAGTACCCAAATGAGTCACATACCTAAATTTTCGTATTCCCCTATAACCCTGGGCCAAACAAAAATAGAAAAATAATCCTAAGTGTCAACCCTAACTTTCAACCCTAACTTTCAACCCTAACTCTTCTCTGATTGGTTAGTACCCAAATGAGTCACATACCTAAATTTTCGTATTCCCCTATAACCCTGGGCCAAACAAAAATAGAAAAATAATCCTAAGTGTCAACCCTAACTTTCAACCCTAACTTTCAACCCTAACTTTCAACCCTAACTTTCAACCCTAACTTTCAACCCTAACTCTTCTCTGATTGGTTAGTACCCAAATGAGTCACATACCTAAATTTTCGTATTCCCCTATAACCCTGGGCCAAACAAAAATAGAAAAATAATCCTAAGTGTCAACCCTAACTTTCAACCCTAACTTTCAACCCTAACTTTCAACCCTAACTTTCAACCCTAACTCTTCTCTGATTGGTTAGTACCCAAATGAGTCACATACCTAAATTTTCGTATTCCCCTATAACCCTGGGCCAAACAAAAATAGAAAAATAATCCTAACTTTCAACCCTAACTTTCAACCCTAACTTTCAACCCTAACTTTCAACCCTAACTCTTCTCTGATTGGTTAGTACCCAAATGAGTCACATACCTACATTTTCGTATTCCCCTATAACCCTGGGCCAAACAAAAATAGAAAAATAATCCTAACTTTCAACCCTAACTTTCAACCCTAACTTTCAACCCTAACTTTCAACCCTAACTCTTCTCTGATTGGTTAGTACCCAAATGAGTCACATACCTAAATTTTCGTATTCCCCTATAACCCTGGGCCAAACAAAAATAGAAAAATAATCCTAAGTGTCAACCCTAACTTTCAACCCTAACTTTCAACCCTAACTTTCAACCCTAACTTTCAACCCTAACTCTTCTCTGATTGGTTAGTACCCAAATGAGTCACATACCTAAATTTTCGTATTCCCCTATAACCCTGGGCCAAACAAAAATAGAAAAATAATCCTAAGTGTCAACCCTAACTTTCAACCCTAACTTTCAACCCTAACTTTCAACCCTAACTCTTCTCTGATTGGTTAGTACCCAAATGAGTCACATACCTAAATTTTCGTATTCCCCTATAACCCTGGGCCAAACAAAAATAGAAAAATAATCCTAACTTTCAACCCTAACTTTCAACCCTAACTTTCAACCCTAACTTTCAACCCTAACTCTTCTCTGATTGGTTAGTACCCAAATGAGTCACATACCTAAATTTTCGTATTCCCCTATAACCCTGGGCCAAACAAAAATAGAAAAATAATCCTAAGTGTCAACCCTAACTTTCAACCCTAACTTTCAACCCTAACTTTCAACCCTAACTTTCAACCCTAACTTTCAACCCTAACTTTCAACCCTAACTCTTCTCTGATTGGTTAGTGCCCAAATGAGTCACATACCTAAATTTTCGTATTCCCCTATAACCCTAACCCTAACCCTAACGTTTATCTCTATGGCAATGAACAGACCCGCTTATTGCCCCCCGGTCCGACCCCCCAGAGATGGACTCCATCTGGACAAGCACAGTCTCACCAAGTATGTGGAGGGCACTGATCGGATTGACATGTTTCTAAGGAACTTTGAAATGCAGTGCCGGTGGTACGGGGTGCTTCCCCAGCATAGGGTTGCACGCCTGGACCCGCTACTCTCCAGCTTGGCTAAACAGACTTTGATGGCGCTTACAGAGGAGTTTGCTGATGACTATGACCACCTGAAAGAACTTTTGCTGTTTCAGCATGGTTTTACCCCTGAAGCTTACCGGGGTAAGTTCCGGCTGGAGGAGAGGCACCCTCAGGAGACCTATGTCACTTATGTGACCCGCATGGCTTTGTATGGGTTACACTGGGTGGAGGGCTCTGAGGCCAAGACTTACCAACGCCTGCTGGACCTCATCTTTCAGGAGCAGCTCATGCAGCAGTGCCCGCCGGCGGTGAGGGCTTTTGTGTATGATAAAAAGCCCAAGACCTACACCGAGGCGGCGAGGATGGCAGATGACTATGTGGTCAGCCGGTCCCAGATGACCGCCAAGGTACCAGCCAAAGCGGTAACCCCACCGGCGCCGGCCAAGAAAGCTGTGAGTACCCCCCAGTGGACCCAAAAGCCGCCTGCGGGCAGCGGGTCACAGAAGGCGGGAGAGCTCCGGCATGAGCGCCGGTGCTACAATTGCAACAGCACTGGTCACATCAGACCAGATTGCCCGGAACCCCTGCGTTCCAACGGACCCTATCGAGGGCAACGCACCCCAGCTGCAAAGCCGGTAGCCCGCGTGCGGGTGGCTTCCACCAAAGAACCAGGACCGGTCATGGAAACAACTCCCAGCGAGACGTCCCATGTCACCCCTACCCCGGTTTCTTCAGTGCCTACAGCCAGGAGCGGAGGACATCACAGCGCAGACCTGCAGCAGACGGACGGCAGGAGCAAGCATCTCACCCCGGTCACAGTCGGTGACCGGCAAGCAGTTGGCTTACTTGATTCAGGAGCTGCAGTGACCCTGGTCCGACCTGATATGGTCCGGCCAGAGGAATTGATCCCAGGCCCTGGGATACAGATCACTGTGGCTGACGGAGAGCCACGTTTCCTGCAGGTGGCCCGCATTTTTTTGGATTGGGGGGTGGGCAAGGGTGTGCGGGAGGTGGGGGTTTTACCAGGTTTGGATGCTGAAATTCTTTTGGGCAATGACCTGGGACCGATGACCTGCACCTACGACCGTGTGCCCCAGCCCGCTGCAGTGGCAGCGGTTACCCGGAGCCAGACCGCGGCAATGTCGGCGGTGGCCACCCCAGTCCCCCAGCCTTTGGGACCAACGTTAGCGGAGGGCACAGAGGAGCCCAGGGAGGTAAGCCAGGATCAGTTGCAACCACAGGCTGACTTACTGTTCCCCCTTACCGTGTCCCCTTCCCCTGACAATGACATGACTGGGGGGGGGCAGATTTAGGAGCCCAGTTTAGGGAGGCAGTGAAGGCAGACCCTACCCTGGCCGGCGTGAGACTTCGGGCGTCCGAATCTCAGGCAGGGGAGGGCACTGAGCGCTGCCTATGGCATAAGGGACTCCTATACAGAGAAGAAGGGAACCCGAGAATAGAGAAGGGATTGACCGGTAAGCGACAGCTAGTAGTACCCCAGGGGTACCGACAGCAATTGTTATGGGTAGCTCACTCTATTCCGTTAGCGGGACATCAGGGGGTCACCAGAACGCGAGCCCGGTTATTGCAGCGTTATTTCTGGCCGGGGGCATCCAGGGATGCGGATGATTTCTGCCGCTCCTGTGATGCCTGCCAGCGAGTAGGTAAGGCGGGCGACCGTGTGAAGGCACCCCTGAGACCCCTACCGATAATAGGGGAACCCTTCCAGAAGGTAGCGATGGACCTGATAGGACCCCTCATGATTCCTAGCAGGTCAGGGAAGTGCTACATCCTCACGGTGGTGGATTTTGCCACCCGGTACCCTGAGGCGGTAGCGCTGGGCACCATAAGTGCCAAGACAGTGGCAGCAGCTTTGCTGAACATTTTTGCTAGGGTAGGTTTCCCTAGTGAGATCCTAACTGATCAGGGGTCGCAGTTCATGAGTGAACTGTTACATTGTCTCTGGGATGCCTGCGGTGTACAGCACCAGCGCACTACCCCTTACCATCCCCAAACAAACGGATTATGTGAGAGGTTTAATGGTACCCTGAAGCAGATGCTTCGGACCTTTATAGAGGCGGAGGGGAAAGACTGGGAGATTCACCTGCAGCACTTGCTGTTTGCATACCGAGAGGTACCGCAAGAATCTACAGGCTTCTCCCCCTTCGAGCTACTATATGGCCGCAGGGTACGTGGACCTCTGGACCTCTTCCGTGAGGGATGGGAGGGGAAGACTACTGCTACTGATGCTTCAGTGATCCAGTATGTAGTAGATCTCAGAGACCGGTTAGAGATGCTTATGGGGGTGGCCCAGGACCACCTCAGGGCTGCTCAGACCAAGCAGAAGCAATGGTATGACCAGCAGGCCGTAGCAGAGAATTCATCCCAGGACAGCAGGTGCTTGTTCTCAAACCCACTCGGGAGAACAAGCTGATGGCTGCCTGGTCGGGACCGTACCCGGTTATCCGAAAGGTGAATGAGTGCAACTATGTTGTACAGGTAGCGCCTGAGAGGCACAAGACATATCACATTAATATGTTAAAGGAATACAGAGCACCGAGTATGGGAGCAGTAATGGCCATTTGTAGCCCACTGCTGGAGGATCCGGCGAGCAATGCTCTGCCTGATCTCCTAGGGGAGGCAAAGCAAGGAAACACTGTTGAGCAGGTAGAGATCGGGGCACAGTTGAGTGCTAGGCAGAAGGGAGAAGCCAGGGACATGCTAGCTCAGTATAGCGCCCTCTTCACTGACATGCCAGGGACCACACATCTCACCAAACACCCAGTACACACAGGGGACCTGCAGCCTCTGCATAAGCACGCTTATAGAGTGTCAGCAGAGGTCAAGACAAGTATGGAGAGAGAGATTGAGGAGATGCTGACCCTAGGGGTAATTACTCCGTCCCAGAGCCCTTGGGCAAGTCCAGTAGTCCTAGTGCCTAAGAAGGACAAAACCACCCGGTTTTGTGTGGACTACCGGTTGCTCAACGCTGGGACGGTGTCAGATGCTTACCCCATGCCCCGCATGGATGAGTTACTAGATGAACTCGCGGGGGCAAAGTATCTGACCACCATGGATCTGAGCAAAGGCTACTGGCAGATTCCCCTGACCCTGGAGGCTAGGGAGAAGTCAGCATTCTTCACTCCAAGTGGCCTCTATGAGTTTTTGGTGATGCCATTTGGGATGAAGAATGCCCCGGCTACCTTCCAACGCCTGGTCAATAGGTTACTGGAAGGGATGCAGAGCTATGCCAGGGCTTACTTAGATGACATTGCTGTCTTTAGTAATTCCTGGGAATCCCACATAGGACATGTAGCTGCGGTGCTGGATAGAATCAGGGAGGCTGGGCTTACCTTAAAACCCACTAAGTGTATGGTAGGTATGGCAGAAGTCCTGTACTTAGGGCACAGGGTGGGTGGAGGGCATTTCAAGCCATAGCCAGCCAAGGTAGAAGCCATAGTTCAGTGGCCTGTTCCAAAAACCAAGAAACAGGTCATGGCCTTTTTGGGCACCGCAGGGTACTACAGGAAATTTGTCCCACAGTACAGCGCCGTGGCCAAACCCCTGACTGATCTGACTAAGAAGCAACTGCCTGTGCTTATTACCTGGTCTCCTGCTGTGAAACTGCTTTCCAGGCACTGAAAGCTGCGCTTGCTGAGGCCCCCATCCTGGCTGCCCCAGATTATACCAAGCATTTTCTTATTCAGACTGATGCCTCAGACTTTGGTGTGGGGGCTGTGTTGAGCCAGGTGGGGGACGACGGCAAAGAGCACCCTGTGGTGTATCTCAGTCGCAAACTGCTCCCCAGGGAGGTGGCATATGCCACCATTGAAAAGGAGTGCTTGGCCATTGTGTGGGCACTCAAAAAGCTCCAGCCCTATGTCTATGGGAGGGCTTTCACAGTCATTACCGACCACAATCCCCTGAGCTGGCTACAGAGGGTATCAGGGGAAAATGCCAAACTGCTGAGATGGAGCTTGGCTTTGCAAGAATTTGAATTCACCATTCAGCACAAAAAGGGTAGTGAAAACAGCAATGCTGATGGACTTTCACGCCAGGACTATCCCTCTGAGACTGAATTCATTAATGGTGCCAGCAGTGCCCCACTCCCCGTCAGGGCCAGTGGGCCACAGGACACGCATTAAGAAGGGGAGGTGTAGAGGGAGAGAGGGCGTGGCCCGGTATTAAAGGGGTTGCACCCCATTTGGCCACCCCTGACCGCACCAGGGAGACAAGGGGTTAACTGGGCTGAGGTCCAGAAATGTGATGTAACCCTTGTTATGACATGTAAATGTATTTTCCCCTGTTCCATTGTAATGTCTGGTTACTCAGTGTTTGCATCACACACACACTAGAATCCATCCGGGAGCACAAGGGTTAATAATTCTTTAATGATTATAGCTCTTTGTGTAAGTTTCCCGCCTTTTCGGGCACCATTTTGCAGGTCCCCATTGGCCGCCATTAGGGCTCAATGCATTTCAATAGGAATTTGTGCTGTTTTCGTCCTGTTTCCTGTAGTGACCAGCAGGTGGCGTCCGAGAGGGAGAGCGGCGGTTTCCCATTGAAAGTCAATGGGCTCATTGACTTCAATGGAGATGCCTCGAGGTAACCTAGTTGGCTGCCGTCCAGACCGCAAACCGCAAAGCGGATACAATGTCCTTCAAAAGAGCTAAAATCACTGGGTCAAGTTCAACGTCAATTAGCGGGGAAATAAACTGTTTTAGGGCACCTAGGGATAAAATTATTTTTGCCCCTAGTTCCTAAGCGTCCCCCCACTCGACCACCACCGGGTCCCCGAATCCTGGACCCCCGATAAGGGTCGAACCAGATAGAGCGGGTCGCGCCATAGGCTTTGCCGGCGGCGGCAGAAACGGCTCAGAAAAATGACTAAGTGAGAAATGCTGAATTTTAGGAATCCATATCTCCGGTTCCGGAGGGTTCAGCGGATCAGGGTTTGGGGTATCTGTAGCCACTGCTCCGGCATCGCTGCAGAACCATCCTTGACCCGCTTGGACCAACCCGACGGAGTATGGACCCCCTTGAAGTTCGGGACTTTTCCCATAAACTTCAATGGCAGAAAACCCCCATTGACTTCAATGGCGGCGATTTACCATTGAAAGTCTATGGCGGAGCTGCCCGTTGTTTTCAATGGGGATTTAGTGAAAAGCTGAGATTTCTTTTTCAATGGAGATTTTTGTATTAAAATGATTTAATGTGCATTGGTGTAACTCCGGTTTCTTAGGTCGTAGCAAGTCGCTTTTTGGACCATATGGTGTCCCAGTTCTGGCAATGCGAACTGGGAAGTTTGGACCTGCTAAACCTAACGGAACCGGATATTTTAATACGTTTATGTTTTATGCTTAATAGTGTATCTTAAGGTATGGACAAAGACCCAGAAGAGATTCTTTTGGGCCATAAGGTAGCAGATGGCCCTGGGGACGCCGCTATGTCTAGGATTTAAGTGCTGTTCAAAGAGTTTTATCACCCTCACTGTTTATCCGAAGCCCAAACCAGGGCAGGTCTTAAGTGTTCCAGTTAACACCTTTCAACAAAGGTTTTCCTGCCAGAACTCCAAATGGTAGACTGTCTGGCATTCCTGACGTAAATGTGGGGCTTCAGAAATGAGACCCCCAGAGTTCTACTGCGCATGTGCCAACTAGCAGGGGGGCATGGGTCAGAATGCTTTCCCACGTTAGTGAGTGGCTGGAGGAAATTGTAAACCAATCCCCTGTGCTTAAGGTTAAGAATAGAAGGAGAATGGTTTATAAACTGCTGTCCACCCATATATCCTTTGTCTTCGTTTGCTGATATGGTTACCTGATATCACCTGAATGATTTCCTCACTGCTGAAAGAAATGCTACATCATACTTCTCATTCCCCAACCCTTAAGTAAGTGTACTTCTTGTTCGTTACTGTATTATCTGTTGTGTTCACCTATATTCTAAGGAATAAATACAATTTATTATATCTTAAGCCTCGTTCAGTTCAAACCCAATTATTTTTGTGTAATATTAATAAGCCTGTGGAAGCTATCGTCACAAGGAGGTATTATAGTGTGTATTGTGGGGAGAATTAGTGTGTGTGTTGTTTGGGAGTGATATTCGGGAGGATTGTGTGTGCAGAAGGAAGAATGAGTGAGGGGGGAGTAAGGGAGCAGGATTGAATGAGAGGGGGTCATTGAGTGATAGCGGGGAGGGGAGGGAAGAGTGAGGAGAGTGGGTGTAGGAGGGAGCAGTGCAAGAGACCGTCGGGGGCAGAATACATGGTGAGAAGGGAGGCTGCCTAGAAGCATAAAAATCTACTTCACCACTGTTCTGTACTCTCTTCAATACTCTGTGTTACAGATCTCTCTGGCAAGAAATGGGGTCCAATGGCAAAGACTGCTCTAAATAAGATAGTATAAATGAACACAGAGAGAAATTCCAAAGAGTAACCCAAGAAAATACAAGTGAAATCTAATCGTAAGGTAATTAGTCCCATTAAGTGAAATACATAAAGGAATAGTCCATAAAAAAGCACAAAGGAAAAAAATAGGAGTACTTTATTGTGATGTTACATTTCAGAGAATATAAAATTATAGGAAAACAATTCCACTTTGTTCAGAAAACCAGAAAGTCTTGGTCCCAGGTGGACTGAATTTTTATTGCAAATAAGTTCCTTAATACACAAGTAAAGAATATAGTTACTTATTCTATTCTCTACTGTAAGACGTGCCACATTGCCCAATATTTGGGTACAGTGCCCAGATTGTGACCATGCACTACAGAGGTGAGATTCCCCCAACTCCAATTTGCTACACACTCCAAGAGAGATTATTGTGATCAGAGGTGGAATGAGAGGGGTGAGAAGGGTCGCTGCCCAGGGAGTAGCCTGACAGGGGGTACAGAAATCTCTTTTGGTGCATATATTGCGGAGCTGCATTGATTGACTTGTCAATCAGCTCTGCTGCCTATCCCATTGACATCATGATCCGGCACTGTGATCAGCTGCAGCGCTGACCCAGGTGTGTTAGTGCAGCACTTTACAGGGAGGGAACAGAGGTTGTGGATGACAGATGCTGGGGATAGGCCATGAGTACGGGCCAGAGTAAGGTGGAGACTTTCTGTACTCTGCATACAGGACACTGCATGCATGACAGTGTCTGTGTGTGTGTGTGTGTGTGTATTCCAAGTGTCAGTGTGCATAAGTAAGTGGGCTCTGTAAGTATGCCTGTGTGGCAGGTATAGGGGGGTGGTTCAGCTGGAGGAACTTATCCAGGCACAAAAGCACATAGATGCCCCAGATTATACCACCCCAAATGCTGATAATATCCTGCTGCACTTTACAGAAGATGATGCAGATGTCAGTGGGTGGTGGGTTCATTAAATCCATCCATCATATCATAGCCACACTGTGCATATGATGTACTGAATCAATCACAGGAAGACATCTCCATGGTAGGGGTAGAAGTTAACAGAATATGTCCAGCACTGTGGTGTGTAGCCCATAAATAATAATTGTGCACATTACAGAACATACTTGCAACTGCAAGATCATTTTGCTGCTTGTAGTGTTTGCTCTTGTCCTGTGCAGTGTTGTCGTAGATCCGTCTCTTCAGTGTTCACTGCAATAAAAGTAAGACATTGCATTAATATTACAGAAGTTTGGGAGCTGAAATCCCACTATGCTGCAGACATTTTCCCTTTGCATAAGATTCTTGTGATTATATCTCAATGATGATCAATAACAACTACATCATAACACAGCCGCTCAATACAAAATATGTATTTGCTATCAATGGTCATGGAGGCCAAACGTCACACAATGTACAGATATACTGCTGCGGCCGAGTTTATTCGAGCATTTGCCCGTTCTTGGCCGCAGCAGTAACCTGGCGCGCGCCGGAGGGTGCCGGGCGCACGCCGAAGCAGCGGAGCGCCCTCCGATCGGGGCTTTCTCCCTTCCGCTGCCGGGTCCGTCGGGTCCCCCGGAACCCCCTGCCGCTGTCCCCCACATCGCGGGACACCAGTGCTCCCTCGGGGAGCCCTGGACGCGCGTGCAGGGGGCGCAGGCACCCGATGACGCGTGACCGTGCATAGGTGATGCGCGGCACGCTGAGGGAGTGCGGCTAGCACGCCGGGGCATCCCCCGGCTTGCGGTGCTAGCCGTGCTTCAATAAAACGTGTCGGTAGTGTAGCAAGGATTATTTCTTCCTCTGGTGCATTATGATGGGATGTGTTGTAAGATTCTGCATTATTAGCATCACTGAATCTTTTGGAAACTGAGTAATATTCTATGTTTTAATGCAATATTATGGATGATCAGCCGGTAAAATAAAGCTTACTGTATCTGTAGCCATGCTCTACCCATGATGTGCTGAATCAATGACTGCAGAGTGATTCAGAGTGGTAAACATGACTGGAACTCATCTCTGAATAGAGGACAGAACAGCAGTGCAGAGTAGGAGGTGAATGTATCTCAAATGGAAGACTTAGTAGCTGTGTGGGGAGTAGACAGTACAGACTGATCAAATAAATAGTTAAAGGAGTATCTTCAACATTACTTGGCTTTGTTATCAACATTGAAGTTTCTCTTGTTTTTTCTGTTCTTTAAATCACTACTACTGATGCCATGTGTAACCTGTACTGAGAGATATACTCTACTGGCCTAGATGAAACCATATGATGCAAACAGGATTCATCCCACTCCAGATTCATATGATTGCACCACTTCAACCTTTAATAAAACACATAGAACTACAGCAGTGCGCTACTGCACATGTTCTTGTTATGAATGGTAGTAGATGTGGTCCTTGGGTCAATACTTCATACAGCAGCCACACTCTACTCATGATGTATTGAATCAACAAAAACCTGCATGGTACAGATCACAGGAAGGGTAGAGTAGAGGGGAATATGTCCAATGCGAAACCCTTAGCAGCTGGATTGTGTGGAGTCAACAAAACGACAAATACTAAATGAGAAATATACACATTGCTTATCTGTCTCTGTGTAGTCATTTTCCTCCTCTTCAACTGTCTTTCAAAATTTCTCTTCTGACAGAAAAGAAACACATGGCTTCAATATTCACTGTTCTTCCCTCCTGAAATAAAAGTTAAGCATTGCATGGTTATGATCATACATACAATGAACCTTGCGCCAAACCATGTGATCCAAAGTAAATCCACCTCCCTCCCATAGCTGTGTTCCTTCTAGAGCTTCTACCACACAAGTCATTAATGTTCGTGACACTGTACTGCAGTCACAGTCTGCACACAAAGTACTGAATCAATTACATCACACTGAAAAGGCAGTCTACATGATGCAATAGTTAACCATAATAACTCTGTCATGCAAATGACAGGAAAACCTATATGTATATCATTAGGGGAGAGGGGAAAAATAATTAAAAAATAAGTGCGACAAATAAAAACAGATTATAGGAAAGTAAATCCTTGCCCTGGGAACTTTACAATCTAATAGAAATGTTAGAAGACTTAAAGAGAGGCAGCAGTTGGGGGAAGAAGTGCAGTAGATGACAATGCTTGTCCTTAATGGTGGGTACAATTAGTAGAAAGCACATCTTGGGAACAATAGTTGTTAGCAGTGACTGTGGGTGTGGGACAGTAGCCACGAGTCAAAGTTTTTTAAATGCTTGATTTAAGTCGTGAATTTTAAGATTGGTCTTACATGTGGGTGGAAGAGGTTATGTTGGCATATACTGAGTGTGAGGACGTTTCACATGTACGGTGCAGTGATGGAAAATGGTTTCAGGCAAGTGAGAGAACAGTAGAGGTGAAAGAAGTTTACAGGAGACAGTTATGGTTATAGTGCAAGAGACAAGCAAGGGCATAACGAGAGATCAAAGATGATATGCAAGAAGGAGCAGATTAATGGAGAGCCTTAACAAAAAGGTAAGGAGGAGAACTTTGTAGGTGATACAAAAACTTGATGGGATGCCAGGACAGGGATTTAAGGAGATGAGCAGAGACTGTTGTGGGAGAAAGTGAGATAATTCAAGCAGCAGAGTTTTGCATAGGAGAAAGTTGTGAAGCATGGAGGCCTGTTAGTAGTATGTTAAAATAACCTATAGGATAACAGTATACATTGGAGTTTTAGCAGTAGGTTGAGAGGGGAAAGGGAAGATCTTGGCAATATTACAGAGAAAGAGGCAACACATTTTACCCATAGCCGTGCATGTGAATGGAGATGGAATTGAAGAGCCAAATGTTACTCCTATGCAACATGTTTGATGACAAGATAGATGGTAGTACTGTTTACTGTGATGGAGAAAGGGGATAATATGAGCCCAGTGTTAGACATTAAGTTTAAGGCAGTGGAGTGCCATCCATGAGCATATAGCCAGGAGACAACCCAAGAGTAGGGACTGGATTGCAGGAGTGAGAACAGGGGTGGATAGATTTGTGTGTGTATCATCCGCATAGAGATTATATCTAAGGCCAAAAGCATTGATGAAGTCACCAAATGATAGTATGTAGAGAGAAAGAGAGATCTCAGAACAGAGCCCTGATGTATACCCACAGACAGATCAATAGAAGACGAAGACATGTTAGCAACAGAGATGGAGAATGTGTGACAGGAAAGTTATGATGAAAACCAGGATAGAACTTTGTTACTGATACCAAGAGAGAGTTTAGAATATGAAGGAGGAGAGTGATTGAGAGCATCAAACGCAGCCGATAGATCAAGTAGGATTAGTAGGGAAAAACCTTGGGAATTAGCTTTAAGCACAGTCTGTAGAACGTGCTGTACGAAAGGCAGGTTGTAAAGGATCCAGGAGGGCATGTGATTTAAGAATGTTGACACTAGCAATTAGAAGGCAAACAGCATGAGGGATACAGAGCGGTAGTTAGTAAGGCACATAGGGTGTAGTTTGTTTCTGACAAAAGGGTGACCGCTACAGGCTTAAAGTAAGAGGGCAAAAATCCAGAGAATAGGGAGAAATTGAAGATGTGGGTGAGAGTGGGGACTAAGAGATGCAGTAAGGTGTGAGGGGATACGATCTAGAGGGCATGTGGTAGAGGGAGAATAGAAGATGATTAGCTTCCAGCTCTGTAAGAGAAGAAAAGGAGTCAAGTGCAGAAGGAGATTTGGGTAGAAGGAGAGAAGGGGGAAGGGACAGAAGGAATCTCCTTTTGGGTGGCATCCACCTTGCCTCTGAAGTAGTCAAATGCTTGAGGAGAAGTGAAGGAAGGATGGCAAGTGGGAGGAGAAGGTCAGTGGAGGGAGTCAAATACAGAGAAAAAAAACAGCGTAAATTAAATTTGAGTGTTGATGAGTGTGGAAAAAAGTAGTGTATTTAGCCCTAGAGAGCAGCTTTAAACAGGACAGGAGACATTTTTACTGTAGAAAAATCAAACAAAGTGTGAGATTTCCTCCGTAGGTATTAAGAACAGCGAGTGGAAGTGTGATGAGTGTGTTTGGGAATTTAGCCAAAGGTGTGGGTTAGAGGGATGAGTGTGTCAGAGCCTATAGGGGGCATATAGATAGGAGGATAGCATTGTAAGAGTTAATAAGATTGTTAGTTTAAGCAGAAAGAAAGAGAGAGAAGAGAGAAGAGAGGTTAGAGTAGATGTCAGAGGAGAGTTTAATTAAGCAGAGGCAAATCAGTGGGACAGGTAAGATGCGGTGAGGGGAATGACTGATTGTGACTGATGAGAGCAGAAGAGGTTATGTACAACTAGAGCTTTGTTAGTAAGAGTGGACATTCCAGAGGGCACAGGAGAAGGGAAGAGAAAAGTAAGGAAAGGAATGTGGATTACATTAGATAGGTTAACACTCTTAGTAGGGAGGCCTGATGTGTATATGAGCCGGTCCAAGATTATAAGAGATATCCCCCAACATCAGCGAGCATAGAAGGAGACACAGAGATAGGTGTAGAGAGAGACAGAGATAGGGATATGTAGAGAGAGAAGGGCGTCAAGAGAATGAGACAGATAGGCGTAGAGAGAGGAGACATAGAGAGAGGGGGCTTTGAGAGGGGGGCGTAGAGAATGAGGGAAGGTGGAAGAGAATAGGATGTGCAGGAGTGCATTTCATTGAGCAGTGCAGAAATAGCTGCAATAGAGGTCTGTACAAATGGTGCTTTGTGTAGACACATGCAAAGGTAGGGGAAGGAAAGTGTATAGAACATGTGGATAAAAGCAGGAGTGTGGAAGTTAGAGAAATTAGAAAAGTTTTACAGAGGAGTGAGGAAACAGTAAACAGAAAGAACAAGAGAGAGGTTACATTGGGATGACGTGCTGTGGTAGAGAGAAATGCTAGGAGAGAGCCTCCAGATATTAGAGGACATGAATTGAGAGAGCAAATGTATAAATCAAAACCGGAGGGGGAGGTATAGCACGAAAGCTTGCACAGCAGTTGATGAAGATTATAGTCTTAAAGTTGCGTGTACCTGTCAGGGCACTCAAGAAGGTCAATGCTCACAAGTGCAGAGTTCATGAAGAAATGCTGAATCCAGTTCCCCTCCAATTTAATTTTAATATAACTTTTTCATTCTTCATTACTGCAAAAAGCAAACAAAACAAAACCACATTGCATTACTATTTTCAAAATGGATTGAATGACATATTCAACAGTAACTGTGTGATGCCAATATTGCCTTCTCACGCGTAGGCCAGTACGGTCAGGTACCCAGTACTGATAAAACAATAAGTGCCCGTACTAAGTACCAATATTAATTATAAGGAAATGTAAAATCTCCAGGTCTCTCTCCATCTCTGCAACAGATATATGGATAAGCCCATATTAAGGCATCACGTGACCGGAGCCGTCACTGACTGGGTATACGCAAAGATGCAGGGAGATGCAAAGAAAGGGAGGGAGAGAGACAGGGAGAAGATGGGAAACGGAGGGAGGCACGGATGGCAGGCCTCTCTCTTTCACTGGTGCATGCAAGGAGCTGGTCCCAACATCCACAAAGTGTGTGTGTATTATTGGTTGTGTTTTATGGCGGTAGGAGGATAGTGTGTATATTGTGTGTGTGTGGGAGTATTATATTGTGTGTAGGGTATTATAGTGTGTATATTATGTTGAGGTGCAGAGGAGAGTGTTAGATTGGGTATCTTGTGTTAGGGGGTATTGTGTATATTGTGTTTAAGACTATAATATTATTGGGGAGATTATTATTGAGGAGGTATTAAAGTGTGTATTGTGGGGAGTATTAGTGTATGTATTATTTGTGGGTGACAGATGCTGTGGGTAGGCCAAGAGTACGGGCCAGACTAAGGTGGAGACTTTCTGTACTCTGCATACAGGACTCTACATGTACTGCAGAGGTGAAATTCCCCCAACTCCAATTTGCTACACTCTCCAAGAGAGAATATTGTGATCAGAGGTGGAAGATGAGCAGGGTCACTGCCCAGGGAGTAGCCTGTCAGGGGGCATGGAAATCTTTTTTGGTGCGTATGTTGCCACGTGGCATTGATTGACCGGTCAATTAGCACTGCTTCCTATCACAGTGACATGATCCGGTGCTGTGATCGGTTGCAGCGCTGACCAAGGTGTGTTAGTGCAGCAATTTACAGGGAGGGAACAGAGGTTGTGGGTGACAGATGCTGGGGGTAGGCCAAGAGTACGGGCCAGAGCAAGGTGGAGATATTCTGTACTCTGCATGCCCATCCTGCATGCCCAGGACTCTGCATGCATGCCAGTGGCTGTGGGGTGTGTGTGTGTAGGTATGCCAAGTGTCAGTGTGCATAAGTAAGTGTGCTGTGTGTGTAAGTAAGTTTGCCTGTGTGGCAGGAGGTGTAGGGGGGTGGGGGGCGGGGGGCGGTTCAGCTGGAGGACTTTACCCAGCACAAAAGCACATAGATGCCTCTGATTATATCACCCCAAATGCTGATAATATCCTGCTGTAGATGCACTTTACAGAAGATGATACAGATGTCATCAGTGTTTGGTGGGTTCATTAAATCAATCCATCATATAATAGCCACACTGTGCATATGATGTACTGAATCAGTAACACCAATCACAGGAAGACATCTCCATGGTAGGGGTAGTGTTGAAGTTAACAAAATATGTCCAGCACTGTGGTGTGGAGCCCATACATAATAATTGTGCACATTACCAGAACAACATATTGTCAACTGCATGATCATTTTGCTGCTTGTAGTGTATACTCTTGTCCTGTGCAGTGTTGTAGTAGATCCGTCTCTTCGGTGTTCACTGCAATAAAAGTAAGACATTGCATTAATATTACAGAAGTTTGGGGGCTGAAATCCCACTATGCTAATGACAGTTTCCCTTTGCATAAGATTCTTGTGATTATATCTCAATGATGATCAATAGCAACTACATCATAACACAGCTGCTCTATACAGAATATGTATTTGCCATCAATGGTCATGGAGGCAATATGTCACACAATGTACATATATAGCAAGGATTATTTCTTCCTCTGGTGTATTATGATGGGAGGGTGAGATTCTGCATTATCAGCATCAGTAAATCTGTAGGAAACTGAGTGATATTCTATTTTTTAATGCAATATTAGGGTAAAATAAAGCTTGCTGTATCTATAGCCATGCTCTACCCATGATGTGCTGAATCAATGACTGCAGAGCGATTTAGAGTGGTAAACATGACTTGAACTCATCTCTGAATAGAGGGTAGCACAGTAGTGCAGAGTAGAAGGTGAATGTATCTCAAATGGAAACCCTTAGCAGCTGTGTGGGGAGTAGACAGTACAGACTGACCAAGTAAATAGTAAAAAGTAGTAACTTCAACATTACTTGGTTTTGTTCTCCACTCCTGTTTTTCTGTTCTTTAAATCACTAATACTGATGCCATATGTAACCTGTACTGAGAGTTATATACTCTACTGGCCTAGATCAAATTAAATGATGCAAACAGGATCCCTCCCACTCAAGATTCATATGATTGCACCACCTCAACCTTTCATAGCAATAACATAGAACTGCAGCAGTGCGCTACTGCACATGTTCTTGTTATGAATGGTAGTAGATGTGGTCCTTGGGTCAGTACTTCATACTGTAGCCACACTCTATTCATGATGTATTGAATCAACAAAAATCTGCATGGTACAGATCACAGGAAGGGGTGGAGTAGAGGTGAATATGTCCAATGCAAAACCCTTAGCAGCCGGATTTTTTGGAGTCAATAAAACGACAAATACTAAATGAGAAATATACACATTGCTTATCTGTCTCTGTGTAGTCATTTTCCTCCTCTTCAACTGTCCTTCAATTTTCTATTTTGCAAGAAAATGAACACATGGCTTCAATATTCACTTCTGTTCTGCAGTCTTTCCTCTTGAAATAAAAAAGTTAAGCATTGCATTATTATTATTATAATTATTATTGACGATACATACAATGAACCTTGCTCCAAACCATGTGATACAAAGCAAATCCACCTCCCTCCCACAGCTGTGCTCCTTCTAGAGCTTCTACCACACAAGTTATTCATGTCAGTGAAACTGTACTGCAGTCCCGGTCTGCACACAATCTACTGAATCAATGACATCACACTGTGTCACACAATGTCATGCTAACGACAGGAAACAATCTTTGTATATATCTTTGTATATATAATAATAATAATAATAATAATAATAAAAAAAATAAGACAGGACAGACACTCCTACATTGCAATCAATAGAAAATAACTGGGACAGGCACTTCAAGGATGCATACGGTCCCGGATAAACTGTAGCTACCTATACACGTGTGCCTTGTCTCTAGACTCTGCAAATATCTCTATTTATATACCACCCATTGTGTACTCAGCGCTTTACAAGAGAGACCAAAAAGTACAGGAAATTATTATACAATAAGTTCAACAAACAAAAACAGACAATAGGAAAGTAAATCCCTGTCCTGGGTAGTTTACAATCTAAGAGAAATGTAAGGAGACTTACAGAGAGACAACAGGTGGGGGAACAAGTGCAGTAGATGACAATGCTTGTCCTTAATGGTGGGTACTTGTAGTATAAAGCACTTCTTGGGAACAATAGTTAGTGACTGAATGAGTGACAGTAGCAACGAGTAAAAGCTATTGAAATGCTTCATTTAAGTTGTGAATTTTAAGGTTGATCTTAAATGTGGGTGGAAGAGGGTATGTTGGCATATACTGAGTGTGTGTGAGTTTCACAGGTAAATTGATGGGAAAGGGTTTCAGGCAAGAGAGCGAGTGCGCAGTAGAGGTGTAAGAAGTATAATGGAGACAGTTATTAGTAGAGCTTAGGAGACGAGGAAGGGCATAACGAGACCAAAGATGATATGTAGGAAGGAGCAGATGAATAGAGAATAGTGTTGGACTGGGTCCTCAACTATAAAAAAATGGGTAACGGGTACCCGGCCAAAATGAAAGGTTCTACCCGGTCGGGTACACGGTTTGGCACTTACCTTCCGGGTGGCGGTGACATCTAGGATCAGCAGCAGTCCTGTGACGGTGGCAGCATCTGTGGTGTCTTCAGCCGGCGGGGGAGCTGCAGGCTCACAGACACAGCTTACCTGCTTCGGTGCTGTGGAAGTGATTCCTGCAGCTCCCCCCGCCAGGTGAAGACACCTCTGATGCTGCCAACATCAGAGGACTGCTGCTGCTGATCCTAGATGTCTTAGGAAAGGTAAGTATAAAAGATTATTTCCAGCTGCCCTGACATTACCCGACGCCGGGTATTACCCGGCCAAGTCCACTTCTCAGTGGCCGGTTTCGAGTAATGTCCGGGTAGCTGGAAATGTGTTGGGTAACGCCGGGTACTCGGTACACCACTAATAGAGAACCTTAACAAAAAGGTAAGGAGGAGAACTTTGTATGTGATCTGAAACTTGATGGGAAGCAAGGAGAGGGATTTAAGGAGGAGGAGGAGATGAGCAGATACTGTTGTGGGAGAAAGGGAAATTATTCAAGCAGCAGAGTTTTGGATAGATTGCAAATGAGAAAGTTGTGAAGCAGGGAGCCCTGTTAGCAGTATGTTAACCCATACGATAAGGGCATGCATTGGCGTTTTAGCAGTAGATTGACAGAGAAAAGGGCAAATCTTGGAAATATTACAGAGAAAGAATCGACAAACTTTAGCCAGTGTCGTGAATGAAGATGGAAAGGGAAGAGTCAAATGTTACTCCTAGGCAATGTGCTTTCATGACAGGATGATGGTAGTACTGTTTACTGCGATGGAGAAAGGTGATATTAGGCCAGATTTAGGGGGAAATATGAGGAGCTCAGTTTTAGACATTAGGTTTAAGGCAGAAGAGTGTCATCCATGGAGGATATAGCCAGGAGGCGACCCGAAACTAGGAACTAAATTGCAGGAGTGACGGTAGGGTGGATAGGTGTGTGTATCATCTGCATAGAGATGATATCAAGGGCCAAAATAGTTGATAAGGTCAACTAGTGATAGTATGTAGTGAGAGAGGTCCCAGAACAGAGTCCTGAGGTATACCAACAGACAAAACAACAGGAGACAAAGACACGTTAGCAACAGAGATGGAGAATGTGTGATGGAGAAGTATGATGAAAACCAGGATATAAGTTTGCTGCGGATACGAAGAAAGAGTTTAGAATATGAATGAGAAGAGTGATTGACAGTATCAAAAGCAGAAGAGAGATCAAGCAGGATTAGTAAGTAAAATGGACCTTGGGAATTTTCTTTATGTACATAATTGGTTACATTGGGAAAGGCAGATTGTGAAGGGCCCAGAGGAGCATGTGATTTAAGAATGTTGATCAAACGGGAGATCACAAGACGTTCTAGCAATTAGGAGGCAAATGGTAGGACGGATACAGGGCGATAGTTAGAAATTCACACAAGGTCAAGGTTATTTTTGAGAATAGGGGTGACCACTGCATGCTTAAAAGGAAGAGTTGAAAGAGCCAAAGGATATGGAGGAATTGAAGATGTGGGTGAGAGTGAGAATATAGGATTGAGAGGGCATGTGGTAGAGGGAGAAGAGAAGATCAGGTTCCAGCTTTGTGACAGGAGAAAAGGAGTCAAGAGTGCAATGAGATCTAGATAGAAAAAGAGAGAGGGGGAAGGGAGAGAACGAATCTACTTGTGGATGGCATCCACCTTGCCTCAAGTGAGCAAAGGCTTGAGGAGAAATAAAGGATGGATGTTAAGTGGGAGGAGAAAGTCAGTGGTGGGACTCAAATACATAGAAGACAGTGTGAATGAAATTGGAGTGTTGATGAGTGAGGAAAAAGTAGTGTTTGACCTTAAAAAAAGGAGCAGAGTTTTACAGAACAGGACAAAGGTTTAGTGTAGAAAATCAGACTGTGAGATTTCCTCCATAGGTGTTAAGAGCAGCAGTGTGATGTGATGAAGTGTGATGAGAGCGTGCTTGTGAATTAAACCAATGCATGGGTTAGGCTGCGTCTATAGTAAGCACGCAACAGAAGGCAAAGTTAGCGCATGCCTGTCGCTCCAGCAATCCCTGCACTGAGGTCCGAGGCGACGGGGAGGCCCTGCATCGCTCGCACGCACTGTGGACGACCAAGCGTGTGCCCATGATAATCACGGCCTTAGAGGGATGAGTGTGTCAGAGCCTAGAAGGGGCATATAGATGATGGAGGAGGAGGGAGGAGGAGATGATAGCATTGTAAGAGTTAACAAGATAGTTAGTTTAAGCAGAAAGTGAGGAGAGGTTAGAGATAAGGGTAGATGTCAGAGGAGAGAGTTCAATTAAGCTGAGGTATCGAGTAGGACAGGGGTGAGGGGAATGAGAAGTGGTGGACATTCCAGAGGGCACGTGAGAAGGGAAGAGTAAAGTGAGACAAGGAATGTGGATTACATTAGATGGGTTAATACGCTTAGCAGGGAGGTGGAGAGAGAGGCAAGAGGCAGAGGGTGGTGTAGGGGTAGAGGAAGAGATGTTGCATGTACCTTGTCAGAACATTAAAGAACGTCAATTCACACTGGTGCAGAGTTGATGATGAAATGCTGAATCCAGTTCACGTCCAATTCAATTTTAACAGAACTTTTTCATTCTTCATTACTGCAAAAAAAAAAGTAAAAAACAATGCATTACTATTTTCAAAATGGATTGAATTCCCCCACCAATGACTATGTGTTACCAATATATCCCTCTCAGTCCCACTGCAGCACATACTGTACCAGTGTGAAAGTAAGAAGGTACACAGTACCGGTAAAACAATACGTGCCGGTACTATGCACCATATGAATTATAAGGGGATGTAAATCTCCCAGTCTCTCTCCATATCCGCAACAGAGCGGGCTCCGGTCAGTGGCATGGATGCCCATATATGGGTATGCTCATATTTGGGCATCCCATGTCACTGACCGGAGCCGGCTCTGAGTATAGGGATATATGCGGAGACGCAGAGGTGCAAGGAAATGGGAGGAGGCACGGTGAGAAACAGGGAGAGACCACAGGAAGATAGAGGGCAACAACTTCCACAAGGTACTTGTATGGGTATAATTGTTTGTATTTTGTGCAGAGGGGGTAATTTCAGATAAAATACAATTCTCCACCCTCTACGAAACAATTCCACTTTGTTCAGTAAGCCAGAAAGTCTTGGTCCCATGTGGACTGAATTTAATGCAAATAAGGTCCTTAATACACAAGTAAAGAATAAAGTTACTTATTCTCTACTGTAAGAAGTGCCACATTGCCCACTATTTGGGTCCTGTGCCCAGATTGTGACCATGCATGGCAGAGGTGAGATTCCCCCAACTCCAATTTGCTACACTCTCCAAGAGAGATAATTGTGATCAGAGGTGGAACTAGGGGAGGGTGTGAGCAGGGTCACTGCCCAGGGAGTAACCTGACTGGGGGCACGGAAATCTCATTTAGTGCATATGTTGCGGCACTGCATTGATTGACCGGTCAATCTGCACTGCTGCCTGTCACAGTGACATCCTGATCGGGCACTGTGATCAGCTATAGCACTGACCCAGGTGAGATAGTTCAGCACTTTACAAGGAGGGAACAGATGTTGTGGGTGACAGATGCTGGAGGTAGGCCAAGACTGTTGGCCAGAGTAACGTGGAGACTTACTGCACTCTGCATGCCCATCCTCTCCCTGACATCAGGGGAAGGAAGTGGCCCTGGGGTGTGTGTAGGTATGCCAGATGTCAGTGTATGCATAAGTAAGTATGCCTGTGTAGTGGGAGGTGTAGGGGCGTTAAGCTGGAGGACTTAAAACAGGCACAAAAGCACATAGATACCTCTGATTATACCGCACCAAATGCTGATAATATCATGCTGTAGCTGCACTTTACAGAAGATGATGCAGATGTCATCATTGGTTGGTGGGTTCATTAAATCAATCCATCATATCATAACCACACTGTGCATATGATGTACTGAATCAGTAACACCAGGAAGACATCTCCATGTTAGGAGTAGAGTTGAAGTTAACAGAATATGTCCAGCACTGTGGTGTGTAGCCCATAAATAATAATTGTGCACATTACCAGAACAACATACTGTCAACTGCAAGATCATTTTGCTGCTTGTAGCGTATGCTCATCCTGTACAGTGTTGTAGTAGATCCGTCTCTTCAGTGTTCACTGCAACAAAAGTAAGACATTGCATTAATATTACAGACGTTTGGGGGCTGAAATCTCACTTCGCTGCGGACAATTTCCCTTTGCATAAGATTCTTGTGATTATGTCAATGATGATCAATAACTGCATCATAACACAGCCGCTCTATACAGAAGATGTACTTGCTCTCAATGGTCATGGAGGTAATACGTCACACAATGTACAGATATAGCAAGGATTATTTCTCCCACTGGTGCATTATGGCATTATGATGGGAAATGTTGTGAGATTCTGCATTATCAGCATCACTGAATCTTTTGGAAATTAAGTGATATTCTATGTTTTAATGCAATATTATGGATGATCAGCCGGTAAAATAATAATAGCTTGCTGTATCTGTAGCCATGCTCTACCCATGATGTGCTGAACCAATGACTGCAGAGAGATTCAGAGTGGTAAACATGACTGGAACGCATCTCTGAATAATGGGCAGCAAAGCAGTGCAGAATAGGAGGTGAAAGTATTTAAAATGGAAGATCCTTAGCAGCTGTGTGGGGAGTAGACAGTACAGACTGACCAAGTAAATGGTAAAAGGAGTAACTTCAACATTACTTGGCTTTGTTCTCCACATTGAAGCTTTCCTCCTCTTTAAATCACTAATACTGATGCCATGTGTAACCTGTACTGAAAGTTATATAATCTACTGGCCTAGATGAAACCATATGATGCAAACAGGATCCATCCCACTCCAGATTCATAGAATTGAACCACCTCAACCTTTCATAACAATCACATAGAACTGCAGCTGTGCGCTACTGCACATGTTCTTGTTATGAATGGTAGTAGATGTGGTCCTTGGGTCTTTACTTCATACTGTAGCCACCCTCTACTCATGATGTATTGAATCAACGAAAACTTGCATGGTTCAGATCACAGGAAGGGGTAGAGTAGAGATGAAAATATTCAATGTGAAACCCGTAGCAGCCGGATTGTGTGGAGTCAATAAAACGACAAATACTAAATGGTAAATGAGAAATATACACATTGCTTATCTGTCTCTGTGTAGTAATTTTCCTTCTCTTCAACTGTCCTTCAAATTTTCTCTTTTGCAAGAAAAGGAACACATGGCTTCAATATTCACTTCTGTTCTGCAGTCATCCCTCCTGAAATAAAAGTTAAGCATTGCATTGTTATTATGATAATACATACAATAAACCTTGCTCCAAACCATTTGATGCAAAGCAAATCCACCTCCCACCCACAGCTGTGCTCCTTCTAGAGCATGCATGTCAAACTCCAGTCCTCGAGGGTCCCAAACAGGCCAGGTTTTCAGTAGGGATATCCTGAAAACCTGGCCTGTTTGCTGCCCTCGAGGACTGGAGTTTGACATCCTTGTTCTTGAGCTTCTACCACGCAAGTCATCCATGTGAGTGACACTGTACTGCAGTCCTGGTCTGCACACAATCTACTGAATCAATGACATCACACTGTAAAGGCAATCTACAAGATGTATTAGTTGTCCACACTTCCGAAATGTTACTTTTATGTCCAAATCACTTATTCCCATGACCTGATATTTGTATTTGTTATTTATAGGATTGTCACAAAGAGTTGATGAGGTCACCAAATGATAGTATGTAGAGAGAAAGAGAGATCTCAGAACAGAGCCCTGATGTATACCCACAGACAGATCAATAGAAGACGAAGACATGTTAGCAACAGAGATGGAGAATGTGTGACAGGAAAGTTATGATGAAAACCAGGATAGAACTGTGTTACGGATACCAAGAGAGAGTTTAGAATATGAAGGAGGAGAGTGATTGAGAGCATCAAACGCAGCAGATAGATCAAGTAGGATTAGTAGGGAAAAGTGACCTTGGGAATTTGCTTTAAGCACAGTCTGTAGAACGAGCTGTACGAAAGGCAGGTTGTAAAGGATCCAGGAGGGAATGTGATTTAAGAATGTTGACATTCTAGCAATTAGGAGACAAACAGCAGGAGGGATACAGGGCGGTAGTTAGTAAGGCACATAGGGTGTAGGTTGTTTCTGAGAAAAGGGTGACCACTACAGGCTTAAAGTAAGAGGGTAAAGAGCCAGAGAATAGGGAGGAATTGAAGATGTGGGTGAGAGTGGGGACTAAGAGATGCAGTAAGGTGTGAGGGGATACGATCTAGAGGACATGTGGTAGAGGGAGAAGAGAAGATGATTAGCTTCCAGCTCTGTAAGAGAAGAAAAGGAGTCAAATGCAGAAGGAGAATTAGGTAGAAGGAGAGAAGGGGGAAGGGACAGAAGGAATCTCCTTGTGGGTGGCATCCACCTTGCCTCTGAAGTAGTCAAATGCTTGAGGAGAAGTGAAGGAAGGATGGCAAGTGTGAGGAGAAGGTTAGTGGAGGGAGTCAAATACAGGGAAAAAAAGACAGCGTAAATTAAATTTGAGTGTTGATGAATGTGAAAAAAAAGTAGTGTGGTTTGGCCCCAGAGAGCAGCTTTATACAGGACTGGAGACATTTTTACTGTAGAAAAATCAAATATCAATTGTGTGATTTCCTTCATAGGCATTAAGAACAGCGAGTGGAAGTGTGATGAACATGTTTGGGAATTTAGCCAAGGGTGTGGGCTAGAGGGACAAGTGTGTCAGAGCCTAGAGGGGGCATATAGATAGGAGGATAGCATTGTAAGAGTTAATAAGATTGTTAGTTTAAGCGGAAAGAGAGAGAGAGCAGAGAGGTTAGAGTAGATGTCAGAGGAGAGTTTAATTAAGCAGAGGCAAATCAGTGGGACAGGTAAGATGGGGTGAGGGGAATGACTGATTGTGAATGATGAGAGCAGAAGAGGTCATGTACAACTAGAGCCTTGTTAGTCAGAGAACGGACATTCCAGATGGCATAGGAGAAGGGAAGAGAAAAGTAAGGAAAGGAATGTGGATTACATTAGATAGGTTAACACTCTTAGCAGGGAGGCAGAGGCAGGGAGGCCCGATGTGTATATGAGCAGGTTCAAGATTATAAGAGATATCCCACACATCAGCAAACATAGAAGGAGACACAGAGATAGGTGTAGAGAGAGACAGAGATAGCTCTATGTAGAGAGAGAGGGACGTAGAGAGAATGAGACAGATAGGCGCAGAGAGAGGGGGCGCAGAGAGAGGAGGCGCCAAAAGAGGGGGCGCAGAGAGAGGGGGCACAGAGAATAGGATATTAAAGAGTGCTTTTCATTGAGCAGTGCAGAAATAGCTGCAATAGAGGTCTGTACAAATGGTGCAGTGTGTAGACACATGCAAAGGTAGGGGAAGGAAAGAGGAGAACATGTGGATAAAAGCAGGAGTGTGGAAGTTAGAGAAATTAGAAAAGTTTAACAGAGGAGTGAGGAAACAGCAAGCAGAAAGAACAAGAGAGAGGTTACATTGGGATGACGTTCTGTGGTAAAGAGAAAATGCTAGGAGAGAGCTTTCAAATATTAGAGGACATGAATTGAGGGAGCAAATGTATAAATCAAAACCTGAGGGGGAGGTATAGCACGAAAGCTTGCACAGCAGATTATAGTCTTAATGTTGCGTGTACCTGTCAGGGTATTCAAGAAGTTAAATTCTCACAAGTGCAGAGTTCATGATGAAATGCTGAATCTAGTCCCCCTCCAATTTAATTTTAATATAACTTTTCCATTCTTCATTACTGCAAAAAGCAAACAAAACAAAACCACATTGCATTACTATTTTCAAAATGGATTGAATGGCATATTCAACAGTGACTGTGTGATGCCAATATTCCCCACTCACTCGTAGTGAAGCACATATTGTACTAGTGTTGAAAGTAGGCCGGTAGAGTCAGGTACGCAGTACTGATAAAACAATAAGTGCCCGTCGTAAGTACCAGTTCCGCAACAGTGCGGGCATCACATTAGTGACGTGGATGAACATATATGGATAAGCCCATATTAAGGCATCACGTGACCAGAGCCGTCACTGACTGGGTATACGTAAAGACGCAGGGAGATGCAAGGAAAGGGAGGGAGAGAGACAGGGAGAAGATGTGAAACGGAGGAAGGCACGGATGGAGGGAGTTCTTCCGAGCTTCTGCGGGCCTCTCTCTTTCACTGGTGCATGCCGGGAGCTGGTCCCAACATCCACAAAGTGTGTGTGTATTATTGGTTGTATTTTATGGGGGTAGGAGGGTAGTGTGTATATTGTGTGTGTGGGAGTATTATATTGTGTGTAGAGGTGCAGAGGAGAGTACTAGATTGTGTATCTTGTGTAAGGGTGTTGTGTATATTGTGTTTGGAGCTATAATATTATTGGGGAGATTAGTATTGAGGAGGTATTATAGTGTGTATTGTGGGGAGTATTAGTGTGTGTATTGTTTGTGGGTGACAGATGCTGGGGGTATGCAGCAATCCCTGCACTGAGGTCCGAGGCGGCTCTGCATCGCTCGCACGCACTGTGGACGACCAAGCATGTGCCCATGATAATCATGGCCTTAGAGGGATGAGTGTGTCAGAGCCTAGAAGGGGTATATATATAATGGAGGAGGGAGGAGGAAGGAGGAGGAGGGAGGAGGAGATGATAGCATTGTAAAAGTTAACAAGATAGTTAGTTTAAGCAGAAAGTGAGGAGAGGTTAGAGATACACTGGCGACACACTTTATTCGAGCTTGGCTAGTCCCACGAATTCGGTCGAATAAAGTGTGTCGGTGCAGTAAGGGTAGATGTCAGAGGAGAGAGTTCAATTAAGCTGAGGTATCGAGTAGGACAGGGGTGAGGGGAATGAGAGGTGGTGGATGAGAGCAGAAGAGGTCATGTACAAATAGACCTTGTTAGTCAGAGAGCAGTCATTCCAGAGGGCACGTGAGAAGTGAAGAGTAAAGTGAGACATGGAATGTGGATTACATTAGATGGGTTAATACGCTTAGCAGGGAGGTGGAGAGAGAGAGGCAAGAGGCAGAGAGTGGTGCAGGGGTTGAGGAAGAGATGTTGCATGTACCTTATCAGAACATTAAAGAACATCAATTCACACTGGTGCAGAGTTGATGATGAATCCAGTTCACCTCCAATTCAATTTTAACAGAAATGTTTCATTCTTCATTACTGAAAAAAAAGAAAAGTAAAAAACATTTCAGTACTATTTTCAAAATGGATTGAATTCCCCCAACAATGACTATGTGTTACCAATATATCCCTCTCAGTCCCACTGCAGCATATACTGTACCAGTGTGAAAGTAGGAAGGTACACAGTACCGGTAAAACAATACGTGCCGGTACTATGCACCATATGAATTATAAGGGGATGTAAATCTCCCAGTCTCTCTCCATATCCGCAACAGAGCGGGCTCCGGTCAGTGGCATGGATGCCCATATATGGGTATGCTCATATTTGGGCATCCCATGTCACTGACCGGAGCCGGCTCTGAGTATAGGGATATATGCGGAGACGCAGAGGTGCAAGGAAATGGGAGGAGGCACGGTGAGAAACAGGGAGAGACCACAGGAAGATAGAGGGCAACAACTTCCACAAGGTACTTGTATGGGTATAATTGTTTGTATTTTGTGCAGAGGGGGTAATTTCACATAAAATACAATTCTCCACCCTCTACGAAACAATTCCACTTTGTTCAGTAAGCCAGAAAGTCTTGGTCCCATGTGGACTGAATTTAATGCAAATAAGGTCCTTAATACACAAGTAAAGAATAAAGTTACTTATTCTCTACTGTAAGAAGTGCCACATTGCCCACTATTTGGGTCCTGTGCCCAGATTGTGACCATGCATGGCAGAGGTGAGATTCCCCCAACTCCAATTTGCTACACTCTCCAAGAGAGATAATTGTGATCAGAGGTGGAACTAGGGGAGGGTGTGAGCAGGGTCACTGCCCAGGGAGTAACCTGACTGGGGGCACGGAAATCTCATTTAGTGCATATGTTGCGGCACTGCATTGATTGACCGGTCAATCTGCACTGCTGCCTGTCACAGTGACATCCTGATCGGGCACTGTGATCAGCTATAGCACTGACCCAGGTGAGATAGTTCAGCACTTTACAAGGAGGGAACAGATGTTGTGGGTGACAGATGCTGGAGGTAGGCCAAGACTGTTGGCCAGAGTAACGTGGAGACTTACTGCACTCTGCATGCCCATCCTCTCCCTGACATCAGGGGAAGGAAGTGGCCCTGGGGTGTGTGTAGGTATGCCAGATGTCAGTGTATGCATAAGTAAGTATGCCTGTGTAGTGGGAGGTGTAGGGGCGTTAAGCTGGAGGACTTAAAACAGGCACAAAAGCACATAGATACCTCTGATTATACCGCACCAAATGCTGATAATATCATGCTGTAGCTGCACTTTACAGAAGATGATGCAGATGTCATCATTGGTTGGTGGGTTCATTAAATCAATCCATCATATCATAACCACACTGTGCATATGATGTACTGAATCAGTAACACCAGGAAGACATCTCCATGTTAGGAGTAGAGTTGAAGTTAACAGAATATGTCCAGCACTGTGGTGTGTAGCCCATAAATAATAATTGTGCACATTACCAGAACAACATACTGTCAACTGCAAGATCATTTTGCTGCTTGTAGCGTATGCTCATCCTGTACAGTGTTGTAGTAGATCCGTCTCTTCAGTGTTCACTGCAACAAAAGTAAGACATTGCATTAATATTACAGACGTTTGGGGGCTGAAATCTCACTTCGCTGCGGACAATTTCCCTTTGCATAAGATTCTTGTGATTATGTCAATGATGATCAATAACTGCATCATAACACAGCCGCTCTATACAGAAGATGTACTTGCTCTCAATGGTCATGGAGGTAATACGTCAAACAATGTACAGATATAGCAAGGATTATTTCTCCCACTGGTGCATTATGGCATTATGATGGGAAATGTTGTGAGATTCTGCATTATCAGCATCACTGAATCTTTTGGAAATTAAGTGATATTCTATGTTTTAATGCAATATTATGGATGATCAGCCGGTAAAATAATAATAGCTTGCTGTATCTGTAGCCATGCTCTACCCATGATGTGCTGAACCAATGACTGCAGAGAGATTCAGAGTGGTAAACATGACTGGAACGCATCTCTGAATAATGGGCAGCAAAGCAGTGCAGAATAGGAGGTGAAAGTATTTAAAATGGAAGATCCTTAGCAGCTGTGTGGGGAGTAGACAGTACAGACTGACCAAGTAAATGGTAAAAGGAGTAACTTCAACATTACTTGGCTTTGTTCTCCACATTGAAGCTTTCCTCCTCTTTAAATCACTAATACTGATGCCATGTGTAACCTGTACTGAGAGTTATATAATCTACTGGCCTAGATGAAACCATATGATGCAAACAGGATCCATCCCACTCCAGATTCATAGAATTGAACCACCTCAACCTTTCATAACAATCACATAGAACTGCAGCTGTGCGCTACTGCACATGTTCTTGTTATGAATGGTAGTAGATGTGGTCCTTGGGTCTTTACTTCATACTGTAGCCACCCTCTACTCATGATGTATTGAATCAACGAAAACTTGCATGGTTCAGATCACAGGAAGGGGTAGAGTAGAGATGAAAATATTCAATGTGAAACCCGTAGCAGCCGGATTGTGTGGAGTCAATAAAACGACAAATACTAAATGGTAAATGAGAAATATACACATTGCTTATCTGTCTCTGTGTAGTAATTTTCCTTCTCTTCAACTGTCCTTCAAATTTTCTCTTTTGCAAGAAAAGGAACACATGGCTTCAATATTCACTTCTGTTCTGCAGTCATCCCTCCTGAAATAAAAGTTAAGCATTGCATTGTTATTATGATACTACATACAATAAACCTTGCTCCAAACCATTTGATGCAAAGCAAATCCACCTCCCACCCACAGCTGTGCTCCTTCTAGAGCATGCATGTCAAACTCCAGTCCTCGAGGGTCCCAAACAGGCCAGGTTTTCAGTAGGGATATCCTGAAAACCTGGCCTGTTTGCTGCCCTCGAGGACTGGAGTTTGACATCCTTGTTCTTGAGCTTCTACCACGCAAGTCATCCATGTGAGTGACACTGTACTGCAGTCCTGGTCTGCACACAATCTACTGAATCAATGACATCACACTGTAAAGGCAATCTACAAGATGTATTAGTTGTCCACACTTCCGAAATGTTACTTTTATGTCCAAATCACTTATTCCCCTGACCTGATATTTGTATTTGTTATTTATAGGATTGTCACAAAGAGTTGATGAGGTCACCAAATGATAGTATGTAGAGAGAAAGAGAGATCTCAGAACAGAGCCCTGATGTATACCCACAGACAGATCAATAGAAGACGAAGACATGTTAGCAACAGAGATGGAGAATGTGTGACAGGAAAGTTATGATGAAAACCAGGATAGAACTGTGTTACGGATACCAAGAGAGAGTTTAGAATATGAAGGAGGAGAGTGATTGAGAGCATCAAACGCAGCAGATAGATCAAGTAGGATTAGTAGGGAAAAGTGACCTTGGGAATTTGCTTTAAGCACAGTCTGTAGAACGAGCTGTACGAAAGGCAGGTTGTAAAGGATCCAGGAGGGAATGTGATTTAAGAATGTTGACATTCTAGCAATTAGGAGACAAACAGCAGGAGGGATACAGGGCGGTAGTTAGTAAGGCACATAGGGTGTAGGTTGTTTCTGAGAAAAGGGTGACCACTACAGGCTTAAAGTAAGAGGGTAAAGAGCCAGAGAATAGGGAGGAATTGAAGATGTGGGTGAGAGTGGGGACTAAGAGATGCAGTAAGGTGTGAGGGGATACGATCTAGAGGGCATGTGGTAGAGGGAGAAGAGAAGATGATTAGCTTCCAGCTCTGTAAGAGAAGAAAAGGAGTCAAATGCAGAAGGAGAATTAGGTAGAAGGAGAGAAGGGGGAAGGGACAGAAGGAATCTCCTTGTGGGTGGCATCCACCTTGCCTCTGAAGTAGTCAAATGCTTGAGGAGAAGTGAAGGAAGGATGGCAAGTGTGAGGAGAAGGTTAGTGGAGGGAGTCAAATACAGGGAAAAAAAGACAGCGTAAATTAAATTTGAGTGTTGATGAATGTGAAAAAAAAGTAGTGTGGTTTGGCCCCAGAGAGCAGCTTTATACAGGACTGGAGACATTTTTACTGTAGAAAAATCAAATATCAATTGTGTGATTTCCTTCATAGGCATTAAGAACAGCGAGTGGAAGTGTGATGAACATGTTTGGGAATTTAGCCAAGGGTGTGGGCTAGAGGGACAAGTGTGTCAGAGCCTAGAGGGGGCATATAGATAGGAGGATAGCATTGTAAGAGTTAATAAGATTGTTAGTTTAAGCGGAAAGAGAGAGAGAGCAGAGAGGTTAGAGTAGATGTCAGAGGAGAGTTTAATTAAGCAGAGGCAAATCAGTGGGACAGGTAAGATGGGGTGAGGGGAATGACTGATTGTGAATGATGAGAGCAGAAGAGGTCATGTACAACTAGAGCCTTGTTAGTCAGAGAACGGACATTCCAGAGGGCATAGGAGAAGGGAAGAGAAAAGTAAGGAAAGGAATGTGGATTACATTAGATAGGTTAACACTCTTAGCAGGGAGGCAGAGGCAGGGAGACCCGATGTGTATATGAGCAGGTTCAAGATTATAAGAGATATCCCACACATCAGCAAACATAGAAGGAGACACAGAGATAGGTGTAGAGAGAGACAGAGATAGCTCTATGTAGAGAGAGAGGGACGTAGAGAGAATGAGACAGATAGGCGCAGAGAGAGGGGGCGCAGAGAGAGGAGGCGCCAAAAGAGGGGGCGCAGAGAGAGGGGGCACAGAGAATAGGATATTAAAGAGTGCTTTTCATTGAGCAGTGCAGAAATAGCTGCAATAGAGGTCTGTACAAATGGTGCAGTGTGTAGACACATGCAAAGGTAGGGGAAGGAAAGAGGAGAACATGTGGATAAAAGCAGGAGTGTGGAAGTTAGAGAAATTAGAAAAGTTTAACAGAGGAGTGAGGAAACAGCAAGCAGAAAGAACAAGAGAGAGGTTACATTGGGATGACGTTCTGTGGTAAAGAGAAAATGCTAGGAGAGAGCTTTCAAATATTAGAGGACATGAATTGAGGGAGCAAATGTATAAATCAAAACCTGAGGGGGAGGTATAGCACGAAAGCTTGCACAGCAGATTATAGTCTTAATGTTGCGTGTACCTGTCAGGGTATTCAAGAAGTTAAATTCTCACAAGTGCAGAGTTCATGATGAAATGCTGAATCTAGTCCCCCTCCAATTTAATTTTAATATAACTTTTCCATTCTTCATTACTGCAAAAAGCAAACAAAACAAAACCACATTGCATTACTATTTTCAAAATGGATTGAATGGCATATTCAACAGTGACTGTGTGATGCCAATATTCCCCACTCACTCGTAGTGAAGCACATATTGTACTAGTGTTGAAAGTAGGCCGGTAGAGTCAGGTACGCAGTACTGATAAAACAATAAGTGCCCGTCGTAAGTACCAGCTCCGCAACAGTGCGGGCATCACATTAGTGACGTGGATGAACATATATGGATAAGCCCATATTAAGGCATCACGTGACCAGAGCCGTCACTGACTGGGTATACGTAAAGACGCAGGGAGATGCAAGGAAAGGGAGGGAGAGAGACAGGGAGAAGATGTGAAACGGAGGAAGGCACGGATGGAGGGAGTTCTTCCGAGCTTCTGCGGGCCTCTCTCTTTCACTGGTGCATGCCGGGAGCTGGTCCCAACATCCACAAAGTGTGTGTGTATTATTGGTTGTATTTTATGGGGGTAGGAGGGTAGTGTGTATATTGTGTGTGTGGGAGTATTATATTGTGTGTAGAGGTGCAGAGGAGAGTACTAGATTGTGTATCTTGTGTAAGGGTGTTGTGTATATTGTGTTTGGAGCTATAATATTATTGGGGAGATTAGTATTGAGGAGGTATTATAGTGTGTATTGTGGGGAGTATTAGTGTGTGTATTGTTTGTGGGTGACAGATGCTGGGGGTATGCAGCAATCCCTGCACTGAGGTCCGAGGCGGCTCTGCATCGCTCGCACGCACTGTGGACGACCAAGCATGTGCCCATGATAATCATGGCCTTAGAGGGATGAGAGTGTCAGAGCCTAGAAGGGGTATATATATAATGGAGGAGGGAGGAGGAAGGAGGAGGAGGGAGGAGGAGATGATAGCATTGTAAAAGTTAACAAGATAGTTAGTTTAAGCAGAAAGTGAGGAGAGGTTAGAGATAAGGGTAGATGTCAGAGGAGAGAGTTCAATTAAGCTGAGGTATCGAGTAGGACAGGGGTGAGGGGAATGAGAGGTGGTGGATGAGAGCAGAAGAGGTCATGTACAAATAGACCTTGTTAGTCAGAGAGCAGTCATTCCAGAGGGCACGTGAGAAGTGAAGAGTAAAGTGAGACATGGAATGTGGATTACATTAGATGGGTTAATACGCTTAGCAGGGAGGTGGAGAGAGAGGCAAGAGGCAGAGAGTGGTGCAGGGGTTGAGGAAGAGATGTTGCATGTACCTTATCAGAACATTAAAGAACATCAATTCACACTGGTGCAGAGTTGATGATGAATCCAGTTCACCTCCAATTCAATTTTAACAGAAATGTTTCATTCTTCATTACTGAAAAAAAAGAAAAGTAAAAAACATTTCATTACTATTTTCAAAATGGATTGAATTCCCCCAACAATGACTATGTGTTACCAATATATCCCTCTCAGTCCCACTGCAGCATATACTGTACCAGTGTGAAAGTAGGAAGGTACACAGTACCGGTAAAACAATACGTGCCGGTACTATGCACCATATGAATTATAAGGGGATGTAAATCTCCCAGTCTCTCTCCATATCCGCAACAGAGCGGGCTCCGGTCAGTGGCATGGATGCCCATATATGGGTATGCTCATATTTGGGCATCCCATGTCACTGACCGGAGCCGGCTCTGAGTATAGGGATATATGCGGAGACGCAGAGGTGCAAGGAAATGGGAGGAGGCACGGTGAGAAACAGGGAGAGACCACAGGAAGATAGAGGGCAACAACTTCCACAAGGTACTTGTATGGGTATAATTGTTTGTATTTTGTGCAGAGGGGGTAATTTCAGATAAAATACAATTCTCCACCCTCTACGAAACAATTCCACTTTGTTCAGTAAGCCAGAAAGTCTTGGTCCCATGTGGACTGAATTTAATGCAAATAAGGTCCTTAATACACAAGTAAAGAATAAAGTTACTTATTCTCTACTGTAAGAAGTGCCACATTGCCCACTATTTGGGTCCTGTGCCCAGATTGTGACCATGCATGGCAGAGGTGAGATTCCCCCAACTCCAATTTGCTACACTCTCCAAGAGAGATAATTGTGATCAGAGGTGGAACTAGGGGAGGGTGTGAGCAGGGTCACTGCCCAGGGAGTAACCTGACTGGGGGCACGGAAATCTCATTTAGTGCATATGTTGCGGCACTGCATTGATTGACCGGTCAATCTGCACTGCTGCCTGTCACAGTGACATCCTGATCGGGCACTGTGATCAGCTATAGCACTGACCCAGGTGAGATAGTTCAGCACTTTACAAGGAGGGAACAGATGTTGTGGGTGACAGATGCTGGAGGTAGGCCAAGACTGTTGGCCAGAGTAACGTGGAGACTTACTGCACTCTGCATGCCCATCCTCTCCCTGACATCAGGGGAAGGAAGTGGCCCTGGGGTGTGTGTAGGTATGCCAGATGTCAGTGTATGCATAAGTAAGTATGCCTGTGTAGTGGGAGGTGTAGGGGCGTTAAGCTGGAGGACTTAAAACAGGCACAAAAGCACATAGATACCTCTGATTATACCGCACCAAATGCTGATAATATCATGCTGTAGCTGCACTTTACAGAAGATGATGCAGATGTCATCATTGGTTGGTGGGTTCATTAAATCAATCCATCATATCATAACCACACTGTGCATATGATGTACTGAATCAGTAACACCAGGAAGACATCTCCATGTTAGGAGTAGAGTTGAAGTTAACAGAATATGTCCAGCACTGTGGTGTGTAGCCCATAAATAATAATTGTGCACATTACCAGAACAACATACTGTCAACTGCAAGATCATTTTGCTGCTTGTAGCGTATGCTCATTCTGTACAGTGTTGTAGTAGATCCGTCTCTTCAGTGTTCACTGCAACAAAAGTAAGACATTGCATTAATATTACAGACGTTTGGGGGCTGAAATCTCACTTCGCTGCGGACAATTTCCCTTTGCATAAGATTCTTGTGATTATGTCAATGATGATCAATAACTGCATCATAACACAGCCGCTCTATACAGAAGATGTACTTGCTCTCATTGGTCATTGAGGTAATACGTCACACAATGTACAGATATAGCAAGGATTATTTCTCCCACTTGTGCATTATGGCATTATGATGGGAAATGTTGTGAGATTCTGCATTATCAGCATCACTGAATCTTTTGGAAATTAAGTGATATTCTATGTTTTAATGCAATATTATGGGTGATCAGCCGGTAAAATAATAATAGCTTGCTGTATCTGTAGCCATGCTCTACCCATGATGTGCTGAACCAATGACTGCAGAGAGATTCAGAGTGCTAAACATGACTGGAACGCATCTCTGAATAATGGGCAGCAAAGCAGTGCAGAATAGGAGGTGAAAGTATTTAAAATGGAAGATCCTTAGCAGCTGTGTGGAGAGTAGACAGTACAGACTGACCAAGTAAATGGTAAAAGGAGTAACTTCAACATTACTTGGCTTTGTTCTCCACATTGAAGCTTTCCTCCTCTTTAAATCACTAATACTGATGCCATGTGTAACCTGTACTGAGAGTTATATAATCTACTGGCCTAGATGAAACCATATGATGCAAACAGGATCCATCCCACTCCAGATTCATAGAATTGAACCACCTCAACCTTTCATAACAATCACATAGAACTGCAGCTGTGCGCTACTGCACATGTTCTTGTTATGAATGGTAGTAGATGTGGTCCTTGGGTCTTTACTTCATACTGTAGCCACCCTCTACTCATGATGTATTGAATCAACGAAAACTTGCATGGTTCAGATCACAGGAAGGGGTAGAGTAGAGATGAAAATATTCAATGTGAAACCCGTAGCAGCCGGATTGTGTGGAGTCAATAAAACGACAAATACTAAATGGTAAATGAGAAATATACACATTGCTTATCTGTCTCTGTGTAGTAATTTTCCTTCTCTTCAACTGTCCTTCAAATTTTCTCTTTTGCAAGAAAAGGAACACATGGCTTCAATATTCACTTCTGTTCTGCAGTCATCCCTCCTGAAATAAAAGTTAAGCATTGCATTGTTATTATGATAATACATACAATAAACCTTGCTCCAAACCATTTGATGCAAAGCAAATCCACCTCCCACCCACAGCTGTGCTCCTTCTAGAGCATGCATGTCAAACTCCAGTCCTCGAGGGTCCCAAACAGGCCAGGTTTTCAGTAGGGATATCCTGAAAACCTGGCCTGTTTGCTGCCCTCGAGGACTGGAGTTTGACATCCTTGTTCTTGAGCTTCTACCACGCAAGTCATCCATGTGAGTGACACTGTACTGCAGTCCTGGTCTGCACACAATCTACTGAATCAATGACATCACACTGTAAAGGCAATCTACAAGATGTATTAGTTGTCCACACTTCCGAAATGTTACTTTTATGTCCAAATCACTTATTCCCATGACCTGATATTTGTATTTGTTATTTATAGGATTGTCACAAAGAGTTGATGAGGTCACCAAATGATAGTATGTAGAGAGAAAGAGAGATCTCAGAACAGAGCCCTGATGTATACCCACAGACAGATCAATAGAAGACGAAGACATGTTAGCAACAGAGATGGAGAATGTGTGACAGGAAAGTTATGATGAAAACCAGGATAGAACTGTGTTACGGATACCAAGAGAGAGTTTAGAATATGAAGGAGGAGAGTGATTGAGAGCATCAAACGCAGCAGATAGATCAAGTAGGATTAGTAGGGAAAAGTGACCTTGGGAATTTGCTTTAAGCACAGTCTGTAGAACGAGCTGTACGAAAGGCAGGTTGTAAAGGATCCAGGAGGGCATGTGATTTAAGAATGTTGACATTCTAGCAATTAGGAGACAAACAGCAGGAGGGATATAGGGCGGTAGTTAGTAAGGCACATAGGGTGTAGGTTGTTTCTGAGAAAAGGGTGACCACTACAGGCTTAAAGTAAGAGGGTAAAGAGCCAGAGAATAGGGAGGACTTGAAGATGTGGGTGAGAGTGGGGACTAAGAGATGCAGTAAGGTGTGAGGGGATACGATCTAGAGGGCATGTGGTAGAGGGAGAAGAGAAGATGATTAGCTTCCAGCTCTGTAAGAGAAGAAAAGGAGTCAAATGCAGAAGGAGAATTAGGTAGAAGGAGAGAAGGGGGAAGGGACAGAAGGAATCTCCTTGTGGGTGGCATCCACCTTGCCTCTGAAGTAGTCAAATGCTTGAGGAGAAGTGAAGGAAGGATGGCAAGTGTGAGAAGAAGGTTAGTGGAGGGAGTCAAATACAGGGGAAAAAAGACAGCGTAAATTAAATTTGTGTGTTGATGAATGTGGAAAAAAAAGTAGTGTGGTTTGGCCCAAGAGAGCAGCTTTATACAGGACTGGAGACATTTTTACTGTAGAAAAATCAAACATCAAGTGTGAGATTTCCTTCATAGGCATTAAGAACAGCGAGTGGAAGTGTGATGAACATGTTTGGGAATTTAGCCAAGGGTGTGGGTTAGAGGGACGAGTGTGTCAGAGCTTGAAGGGGCATATAGAGGATAGCATTGTAAGAGTTAATAAGATTGTCAGTTTAAGCAGAAAGAGAGAGAGAGAGAGCAGAGAGGTTAGAGTAGATGTCAGAGGAGAGTTTAATTAAGCAGAAGAAAATCAGTGGGACAGGTAAGATGGGGTGAGGGGAATGACTGATTGTGAATGATGAGAGCAGAAGAGGTCATGTACAACTAGAGCCTTGTTAGTCAGAGAACGGACATTCCAGAGGGCATAGGAGAAGGGAAGAGAAAAGTAAGGAAAGGAATGTGGATTACATTAGATAGGTTAACACTCTTAGCAGGGAGGCAGAGGCAGGGAGACCCGATGTGTATATGAGCAGGTTCAAGATTATAAGAGATATCCCACACATCAGCAAACATAGAAGGAGACACAGAGATAGGTGTAGAGAGAGCCAGAGATAGCTCTATGTAGAGAGAGAGGGACGTAGAGAGAATGAGACAGATAGGCGCAGAGAGAGGGGGCGCAGAGAGAGGGGGCGCAGAAAGAGGGGGCGCAGAGAGAGAGGGGGCGCAGAGAGAGAGGGGGCGCAGAGAGAGAGGGGGCGCAGAGAGAGAGGGGGCGCAGAGAGAGAGGGGGCGCAGAGAGAGAGGGGGCGCAGAGAGAGAGGGGGCGCAGAGAGAGAGGGGGCGCAGAGAGAGAGGGGGCGCAGAGAGAGAGGGGGCGCAGAGAGAGAGGGGGCGCAGAGAGAGAGGGGGCGCAGAGAGAGAGGGGTGCAGAGAGAGAGGGGGCGCAGAGAGAGGGGGCGCAGAGAATAGGATGTACATGAGTGCTTTTCATTGAGCAGTGCAGAAATAGCTGCAATAGAGGTCTGTACAAATGGTGCAGTGTGTAGACACATGCAAAGGTAGGGGAAGGAAAGAGGAGAACATGTGGATAAAAGCAGGAGTGTGGAAGTTAGAGAAATTAGAAAAGTTTAACAGAGGAGTGAGGAAACAGCAAGCAGAAAGAACAAGAGAGAGGTTACATTGGGATGACGTTCTGTGGTAAAGAGAAAATGCTAGGAGAGAGCTTTCAAATATTAGAGGACATGAATTGAGGGAGCAAATGTATAAATCAAAACCTGAGGGGGAGGTATAGCACGAAAGCTTGCACAGCAGATTATAGTCTTAATGTTGCGTGTACCTGTCAGGGTATTCAAGAAGTTAAATTCTCACAAGTGCAGAGTTCATGATGAAATGCTGAATCTAGTTCCCCTCCAATTTAATTTTAATATAACTTTTCCATTCTTCATTACTGCAAAAAGCAAACAAAACAAAACCACATTGCATTACTATTTTCAAAATGGATTGAATGGCATATTCTACAGTGATTGTGTGATGCCAATATTCCCCACTCACTCGTAGTGAAGCACATATTGTACTAGTGTTGAAAGAAGGCCGGTAGAGTCAGGTATGCAGTACTGATAAAACAATAAGTGCCCGTCGTAAGTACCAGCTCCGCAACAGTGCGGGCATCACATTAGTGACGTGGATGAACATATATGGATAAGCCCATATTAAGGCATCACGTGACCAGAGCCGTCACTGACTGGGTATACGTAAAGACGCAGGGAGATGCAAGGAAAGGGAGGGAGAGAGACAGGGAGAAGATGTGAAACGGAGGAAGGCACGGATGGAGAGAGGGAGTTCTTCCGAGCTTCTGCGGGCCTCTCTCTTTCACTGGTGCATGCTGGGAGCTGGTCCCAACATCCACAAAGTATGTGTGTATTATTGGTTGTATTTTATGGGGGTAGGAGGGTAGTGTGTATATTGTGTGTGTGGGAGTATTATATTGTGTGTAGAGGTGCAGAGGAGAGTACTAGATTGTGTATATTGTGTAAGGGTGTTGTGTATATTGTGTTTGGAGCTATAATATTATTGGGGAGATTAGTATTGAGGAGGTATTATAGTGTGTATTGTGGGGAGTATTAGTGTGTGTATTGTTTGTGGGTGACAGATGCTGGGGGTATGCAGCAATCCCTGCACTGAGGTCCGAGGCGGCTCTGCATCGCTCGCACACACTGTGGACGACCAAGCATGTGCCCATGATAATCATGGCCTTAGAGGGATGAGTGTGTCAGAGCCTAGAAGGGGCATATATATGATGGAGGAGGGAGGAGATGATAGCATTGTAAAAGTTAACAAGATAGTTAGTTTAAGCAGAAAGTGAGGAGAGGTTAGAGATAAGGGTAGATGTCAGAGGAGAGAGTTCAATTAAGCTGAGGTATCGAGTAGGACAGGGGTGAGGGGAATGAGAGGTGGTGGATGATGAGAGCAGAAGAGGTCATGTACAAATAGACCTTGTTAGTCAGAGAGCAGACATTCCAGAGGGCACGTGAGAAGTGAAGAGTAAAGTGAGACATGGAATGTGGATTACATTAGATGGGTTAATACGCTTAGCAGGGAGGTGGAGAGAGAGAGGCAAGAGGCAGAGAGTGGTGCAGGGGTTGAGGAAGAGATGTTGCATGTACCTTATCAGAACATTAAAGAACATCAATTCACACTGGTGCAGAGTTGATGATGAATCCAGTTCACCTCCAATTCAATTTTAACAGAAATTTTTCATTCTTCATTACTGAAAAAAAAGAAAAGTAAAAAACATTGCATTACTATTTTCAAAATGGATTGAATTCCCCCAACAATGACTATGTGTTACCAATATATCCCTCTCAGTCCCACTGCAGCATATACTGTACCAGTGTGAAAGTAGGAAGGTACACAGTACCGGTAAAACAATACGTGCCGGTACTATGCACCATATGAATTATAAGGGGATGTAAATCTCCCAGTCTCTCTCCATATCCGCAACAGAGCGGGCTCCGGTCAGTGGCATGGATGCCCATATATGGGTATGCTCATATTTGGGCATCCCATGTCACTGACCGGAGCCGGCTCTGAGTATAGGGATATATGCGGAGACGCAGAGGTGCAAGGAAATGGGAGGAGGCACGGTGAGAAACAGGGAGAGACCACAGGAAGATAGAGGGCAACAACTTCCACAAGGTACTTGTATGGGTATAATTGTTTGTATTTTGTGCAGAGGGGGTAATTTCAGATAAAATACAATTCTCCACCCTCTACGAAACAATTCCACTTTGTTCAGTAAGCCAGAAAGTCTTGGTCCCATGTGGACTGAATTTAATGCAAATAAGGTCCTTAATACACAAGTAAAGAATATAGTTACTTATTCTCTACTGTAAGAAGTGCCACATTGCCCACTATTTGGGTCCTGTGCCCAGATTGTGACCATGCATGGCAGAGGTGAGATTCCCCCAACTCCAATTTGCTACACTCTCCAAGAGAGATAATTGTGATCAGAGGTGGAACTAGGGGAGTGGGTGAGCAGGGTCGCTGCCCAGGGAGTTACCTGACTGGGGGCACGGAAATCTCATTTAGTGCATATGTTGCGGCACTGCATTGATTGACCGGTCAATCTGCACTGCTGCCTGTCACAGTGACATCCTGATCGGGCACTGTGATCAGCTATAGCACTGACCCAGGTGAGATAGTTCAGCACTTTACAAGGAGGGAACAGATGTTGTGGGTGACAGATGCTGGAGGTAGGCCAAGACTGTTGGCCAGAGTAACGTGGAGACTTACTGCACTCTGCATGCCCATCCTCTCCCTGACATCAGGGGAAGGAAGTGGCCCTGGGGTGTGTGTAGGTATGCCAGATGTCAGTGTATGCATAAGTAAGTATGCCTGTGTAGTGGGAGGTGTAGGGGCGTTAAGCTGGAGGACTTAAAACAGGCACAAAAGCACATAGATACCTCTGATTATACCGCACCAAATGCTGATAATATCATGCTGTAGCTGCACTTTACAGAAGATGATGCAGATGTCATCATTGGTTGGTGGGTTCATTAAATCAATCCATCATATCATAACCACACTGTGCATATGATGTACTGAATCAGTAACACCAGGAAGACATCTCCATGTTAGGAGTAGAGTTGAAGTTAACAGAATATGTCCAGCACTGTGGTGTGTAGCCCATAAATAATAATTGTGCACATTACCAGAACAACATACTGTCAACTGCAAGATCATTTTGCTGCTTGTAGCGTATGCTCATCCTGTACAGTGTTGTAGTAGATCCGTCTCTTCAGTGTTCACTGCAACAAAAGTAAGACATTGCATTAATATTACAGACGTTTGGGGGCTGAAATCTCACTTCGCTGCGGACAATTTCCCTTTGCATAAGATTCTTGTGATTATGTCAATGATGATCAATAACTGCATCATAACACAGCCGCTCTATACAGAAGATGTACTTGCTCTCAATGGTCATGGAGGTAATACGTCACACAATGTACAGATATAGAAAGGATTATTTCTCCCACTGGTGCATTATGGCATTATGATGGGAAATGTTGTGAGATTCTGCATTATCAGCATCACTGAATCTTTTGGAAATTAAGTGATATTCTATGTTTTAATGCAATATTATGGATGATCAGCCGGTAAAATAATAATAGCTTGCTGTATCTGTAGCCATGCTCTACCCATGATGTGCTGAACCAATGACTGCAGAGAGATTCAGAGTGGTAAACATGACTGGAACGCATCTCTGAATAATGGGCAGCAAAGCAGTGCAGAATAGGAGGTGAAAGTATTTAAAATGGAAGATCCTTAGCAGCTGTGTGGGGAGTAGACAGTACAGACTGACCAAGTAAATGGTAAAAGGAGTAACTTCAACATTACTTGGCTTTGTTCTCCACATTGAAGCTTTCCTCCTCTTTAAATCACTAATACTGATGCCATGTGTAACCTGTACTGAGAGTTATATAATCTACTGGCCTAGATGAAACCATATGATGCAAACAGGATCCATCCCACTCCAGATTCATAGAATTGAACCACCTCAACCTTTCATAACAATCACATAGAACTGCAGCTGTGCGCTACTGCACATGTTCTTGTTATGAATGGTAGTAGATGTGGTCCTTGGGTCTTTACTTCATACTGTAGCCACCCTCTACTCATGATGTATTGAATCAACGAAAACTTGCATGGTTCAGATCACAGGAAGGGGTAGAGTAGAGATGAAAATATTCAATGTGAAACCCGTAGCAGCCGGATTGTGTGGAGTCAATAAAACGACAAATACTAAATGGTAAATGAGAAATATACACATTGCTTATCTGTCTCTGTGTAGTAATTTTCCTTCTCTTCAACTGTCCTTCAAATTTTCTCTTTTGCAAGAAAAGGAACACATGGCTTCAATATTCACTTCTGTTCTGCAGTCATCCCTCCTGAAATAAAAGTTAAGCATTGCATTGTTATTATGATAATACATACAATAAACCTTGCTCCAAACCATTTGATGCAAAGCAAATCCACCTCCCACCCACAGCTGTGCTCCTTCTAGAGCATGCATGTCAAACTCCAGTCCTCGAGGTCCCAAACAGGCCAGGTTTTCAGTAGGGATATCCTGAAAACCTGGCCTGTTTGCTGCCCTCGAGGACTGGAGTTTGACATCCTTGTTCTTGAGCTTCTACCACGCAAGTCATCCATGTGAGTGACACTGTACTGCAGTCCTGGTCTGCACACAATCTACTGAATCAATGACATCACACTGTAAAGGCAATCTACAAGATGTATTAGTTGTCCACACTTCCGAAATGTTACTTTTATGTCCAAATCACTTATTCCCATGACCTGATATTTGTATTTGTTATTTATAGGATTGTCACAAAGAGTTGATGAGGTCACCAAATGATAGTATGTAGAGAGAAAGAGAGATCTCAGAACAGAGCCCTGATGTATACCCACAGACAGATCAATAGAAGACGAAGACATGTTAGCAACAGAGATGGAGAATGTGTGACAGGAAAGTTATGATGAAAACCAGGATAGAACTGTGTTACGGATACCAAGAGAGAGTTTAGAATATGAAGGAGGAGAGTGATTGAGAGCATCAAACGCAGCAGATAGATCAAGTAGGATTAGTAGGGAAAAGTGACCTTGGGAATTTGCTTTAAGCACAGTCTGTAGAACGAGCTGTACGAAAGGCAGGTTGTAAAGGATCCAGGAGGGCATGTGATTTAAGAATGTTGACATTCTAGCAATTAGGAGACAAACAGCAGGAGGGATACAGGGCGGTAGTTAGTAAGGCACATAGGGTGTAGGTTGTTTCTGAGAAAAGGGTGACCACTACAGGCTTAAAGTAAGAGGGTAAAGAGCCAGAGAATAGGGAGGAATTGAAGATGTGGGTGAGAGTGGGGACTAAGAGATGCAGTAAGGTGTGAGGGGATACGATCTAGAGGGCATGTGGTAGAGGGAGAAGAGAAGATGATTAGCTTCCAGCTCTGTAAGAGAAGAAAAGGAGTCAAATGCAGAAGGAGAATTAGGTAGAAGGAGACAAGGGGGAAGGGACAGAAGGAATCTCCTTGTGGGTGGCATCCACCTTGCCTCTGAAGTAGTCAAATGCTTGAGGAGAAGTGAAGGAAGGATGGCAAGTGTGAGGAGAAGGTTAGTGGAGGGAGTCAAATACAGGGAAAAAAAGACAGCGTAAATTAAATTTGAGTGTTGATGAATGTGAAAAAAAAGTAGTGCGGTTTGGCCCCAGAGAGCAGCTTTATACAGGACTGGAGACATTTTTACTGTAGAAAAATCAAATATCAATTGTGTGATTTCCTTCATAGGCATTAAGAACAGCGAGTGGAAGTGTGATGAACATGTTAGGGAATTTAGCCAAGGGTGTGGGCTAGAGGGACAAGTGTGTCAGAGCCTAGAGGGGGCATATAGATAGGAGGATAGCATTGTAAGAGTTAATAAGATTGTTAGTTTAAGCGGAAAGAGAGAGAGAGCAGAGAGGTTAGAGTAGATGTCAGAGGAGAGTTTAATTAAGCAGAGGCAAATCAGTGGGACAGGTAAGATGGGGTGAGGGGAATGACTGATTGTGAATGATGAGAGCAGAAGAGGTCATGTACAACTAGAGCCTTGTTAGTCAGAGAACGGACATTCCAGATGGCATAGGAGAAGGGAAGAGAAAAGTAAGGAAAGGAATGTGGATTACATTAGATAGGTTAACACTCTTAGCAGGGAGGCAGAGGCAGGGAGGCCCGATGTGTATATGAGCAGGTTCAAGATTATAAGAGATATCCCACACATCAGCAAACATAGAAGGAGACACAGAGATAGGTGTAGAGAGAGACAGAGATAGCTCTATGTAGAGAGAGAGGGACGTAGAGAGAATGAGACAGATAGGCGCAGAGAGAGGGGGCGCAGAGAGAGGAGGCGCCAAAAGAGGGGGCGCAGAGAGAGGGGGCACAGAGAATAGGATATTAAAGAGTGCTTTTCATTGAGCAGTGCAGAAATAGCTGCAATAGAGGTCTGTACAAATGGTGCAGTGTGTAGACACATGCAAAGGTAGGGGAAGGAAAGAGGAGAACATGTGGATAAAAGCAGGAGTGTGGAAGTTAGAGAAATTAGAAAAGTTTAACAGAGGAGTGAGGAAACAGCAAGCAGAAAGAACAAGAGAGAGGTTACATTGGGATGACGTTCTGTGGTAAAGAGAAAATGCTAGGAGAGAGCTTTCAAATATTAGAGGACATGAATTGAGGGAGCAAATGTATAAATCAAAACCTGAGGGGGAGGTATAGCACGAAAGCTTGCACAGCAGATTATAGTCTTAATGTTGCGTGTACCTGTCAGGGTATTCAAGAAGTTAAATTCTCACAAGTGCAGAGTTCATGATGAAATGCTGAATCTAGTCCCCCTCCAATTTAATTTTAATATAACTTTTCCATTCTTCATTACTGCAAAAAGCAAACAAAACAAAACCACATTGCATTACTATTTTCAAAATGGATTGAATGGCATATTCAACAGTGACTGTGTGATGCCAATATTCCCCACTCACTCGTAGTGAAGCACATATTGTACTAGTGTTGAAAGTAGGCCGGTAGAGTCAGGTACGCAGTACTGATAAAACAATAAGTGCCCGTCGTAAGTACCAGCTCCGCAACAGTGCGGGCATCACATTAGTGACATGGATGAACATATATGGATAAGCCCATATTAAGGCATCACGTGACCAGAGCCGTCACTGACTGGGTATACGTAAAGACGCAGGGAGATGCAAGGAAAGGGAGGGAGAGAGACAGGGAGAAGATGTGAAACGGAGGAAGGCACGGATGGAGGGAGTTCTTCCGAGCTTCTGCGGGCCTCTCTCTTTCACTGGTGCATGCCGGGAGCTGGTCCCAACATCCACAAAGTGTGTGTGTATTATTGGTTGTATTTTATGGGGGTAGGAGGGTAGTGTGTATATTGTGTGTGTGGGAGTATTATATTGTGTGTAGAGGTGCAGAGGAGAGTACTAGATTGTGTATCTTGTGTAAGGGTGTTGTGTATATTGTGTTTGGAGCTATAATATTATTGGGGAGATTAGTATTGAGGAGGTATTATAGTGTGTATTGTGGGGAGTATTAGTGTGTGTATTGTTTGTGGGTGACAGATGCTGGGGGTATGCAGCAATCCCTGCACTGAGGTCCGAGGCGGCTCTGCATCGCTCGCACGCACTGTGGACGACCAAGCATGTGCCCATGATAATCATGGCCTTAGAGGGATGAGTGTGTCAGAGCCTAGAAGGGGTATATATATAATGGAGGAGGGAGGAGGAAGGAGGAGGAGGGAGGAGGAGATGATAGCATTGTAAAAGTTAACAAGATAGTTAGTTTAAGCAGAAAGTGAGGAGAGGTTAGAGATAAGGGTAGATGTCAGAGGAGAGAGTTCAATTAAGCTGAGGTATCGAGTAGGACAGGGGTGAGGGGAATGAGAGTTGGTGGATGAGAGCAGAAGAGATCATGTACAAATAGACCTTGTTAGTCAGAGAGCAGTCATTCCAGAGGGCACGTGAGAAGTGAAGAGTAAAGTGAGACATGGAATGTGGATTACATTAGATGGGTTAATACGCTTAGCAGGGAGGTGGAGAGAGAGAGGCAAGAGGCAGAGAGTGGTGCAGGGGTTGAGGAAGAGATGTTGCATGTACCTTATCAGAACATTAAAGAACATCAATTCACACTGGTGCAGAGTTGATGATGAATCCAGTTCACCTCCAATTCAATTTTAACAGAAATGTTTCATTCTTCATTACTGAAAAAAAAGAAAAGTAAAAAACATTTCATTACTATTTTCAAAATGGATTGAATTCCCCCAACAATGACTATGTGTTACCAATATATCCCTCTCAGTCCCACTGCAGCATATACAGTACCAGTGTGAAAGTAGGAAGGTACACAGTACCGGTAAAACAATACGTGCCGGTACTATGCACCATATGAATTATAAGGGGATGTAAATCTCCCAGTCTCTCTCCATATCCGCAACAGAGCGGGCTCCGGTCAGTGGCATGGATGCCCATATATGGGTATGCTCATATTTGGGCATCCCATGTCACTGACCGGAGCCGGCTCTGAGTATAGGGATATATGCGGAGACGCAGAGGTGCAAGGAAATGGGAGGAGGCACGGTGAGAAACAGGGAGAGACCACAGGAAGATAGAGGGCAACAACTTCCACAAGGTACTTGTATGGGTATAATTGTTTGTATTTTGTGCAGAGGGGGTAATTTCAGATAAAATACAATTCTCCACCCTCTACGAAACAATTCCACTTTGTTCAGTAAGCCAGAAAGTCTTGGTCCCATGTGGACTGAATTTAATGCAAATAAGGTCCTTAATACACAAGTAAAGAATAAAGTTACTTATTCTCTACTGTAAGAAGTGCCACATTGCCCACTATTTGGGTCCTGTGCCCAGATTGTGACCATGCATGGCAGAGGTGAGATTCCCCCAACTCCAATTTGCTACACTCTCCAAGAGAGATAATTGTGATCAGAGGTGGAACTAGGGGAGGGTGTGAGCAGGGTCACTGCCCAGGGAGTAACCTGACTGGGGGCACGGAAATCTCATTTAGTGCATATGTTGCGGCACTGCATTGATTGACCGGTCAATCTGCACTGCTGCCTGTCACAGTGACATCCTGATCGGGCACTGTGATCAGCTATAGCACTGACCCAGGTGAGATAGTTCAGCACTTTACAAGGAGGGAACAGATGTTGTGGGTGACAGATGCTGGAGGTAGGCCAAGACTGTTGGCCAGAGTAACGTGGAGACTTACTGCACTCTGCATGCCCATCCTCTCCCTGACATCAGGGGAAGGAAGTGGCCCTGGGGTGTGTGTAGGTATGCCAGATGTCAGTGTATGCATAAGTAAGTATGCCTGTGTAGTGGGAGGTGTAGGGGCGTTAAGCTGGAGGACTTAAAACAGGCACAAAAGCACATAGATACCTCTGATTATACCGCACCAAATGCTGATAATATCATGCTGTAGCTGCACTTTACAGAAGATGATGCAGATGTCATCATTGGTTGGTGGGTTCATTAAATCAATCCATCATATCATAACCACACTGTGCATATGATGTACTGAATCAGTAACACCAGGAAGACATCTCCATGTTAGGAGTAGAGTTGAAGTTAACAGAATATGTCCAGCACTGTGGTGTGTAGCCCATAAATAATAATTGTGCACATTACCAGAACAACATACTGTCAACTGCAAGATCATTTTGCTGCTTGTAGCGTATGCTCATCCTGTACAGTGTTGTAGTAGATCCGTCTCTTCAGTGTTCACTGCAACAAAAGTAAGACATTGCATTAATATTACAGACGTTTGGGGGCTGAAATCTCACTTCGCTGCGGACAATTTCCCTTTGCATAAGATTCTTGTGATTATGTCAATGATGATCAATAACTGCATCATAACACAGCCGCTCTATACAGAAGATGTACTTGCTCTCAATGGTCATGGAGGTAATACGTCACACAATGTACAGATATAGCAAGGATTATTTCTCCCACTGGTGCATTATGGCATTATGATGGGAAATGTTGTGAGATTCTGCATTATCAGCATCACTGAATCTTTTGGAAATTAAGTGATATTCTATGTTTTAATGCAATATTATGGATGATCAGCCGGTAAAATAATAATAGCTTGCTGTATCTGTAGCCATGCTCTACCCATGATGTGCTGAACCAATGACTGCAGAGAGATTCAGAGTGGTAAACATGACTGGAACGCATCTCTGAATAATGGGCAGCAAAGCAGTGCAGAATAGGAGGTGAAAGTATTTAAAATGGAAGATCCTTAGCAGCTGTGTGGGGAGTAGACAGTACAGACTGACCAAGTAAATGGTAAAAGGAGTAACTTCAACATTACTTGGCTTTGTTCTCCACATTGAAGCTTTCCTCCTCTTTAAATCACTAATACTGATGCCATGTGTAACCTGTACTGAGAGTTATATAATCTACTGGCCTAGATGAAACCATATGATGCAAACAGGATCCATCCCACTCCAGATTCATAGAATTGAACCACCTCAACCTTTCATAACAATCACATAGAACTGCAGCTGTGCGCTACTGCACATGTTCTTGTTATGAATGGTAGTAGATGTGGTCCTTGGGTCTTTACTTCATACTGTAGCCACCCTCTACTCATGATGTATTGAATCAACGAAAACTTGCATGGTTCAGATCACAGGAAGGGGTAGAGTAGAGATGAAAATATTCAATGTGAAACCCGTAGCAGCCGGATTGTGTGGAGTCAATAAAACGACAAATACTAAATGGTAAATGAGAAATATACACATTGCTTATCTGTCTCTGTGTAGTAATTTTCCTTCTCTTCAACTGTCCTTCAAATTTTCTCTTTTGCAAGAAAAGGAACACATGGCTTCAATATTCACTTCTGTTCTGCAGTCATCCCTCCTGAAATAAAAGTTAAGCATTGCATTGTTATTATGATAATACATACAATAAACCTTGCTCCAAACCATTTGATGCAAAGCAAATCCACCTCCCACCCACAGCTGTGCTCCTTCTAGAGCATGCATGTCAAACTCCAGTCCTCGAGGGTCCCAAACAGGCCAGGTTTTCAGTAGGGATATCCTGAAAACCTGGCCTGTTTGCTGCCCTCGAGGACTGGAGTTTGACATCCTTGTTCTTGAGCTTCTACCACGCAAGTCATCCATGTGAGTGACACTGTACTGCAGTCCTGGTCTGCACACAATCTACTGAATCAATGACATCACACTGTAAAGGCAATCTACAAGATGTATTAGTTGTCCACACTTCCGAAATGTTACTTTTATGTCCAAATCACTTATTCCCCTGACCTGATATTTGTATTTGTTATTTATAGGATTGTCACAAAGAGTTGATGAGGTCACCAAATGATAGTATGTAGAGAGAAAGAGAGATCTCAGAACAGAGCCCTGATGTATACCCACAGACAGATCAATAGAAGACGAAGACATGTTAGCAACAGAGATGGAGAATGTGTGACAGGAAAGTTATGATGAAAACCAGGATAGAACTGTGTTACGGATACCAAGAGAGAGTTTAGAATATGAAGGAGGAGAGTGATTGAGAGCATCAAACGCAGCAGATAGATCAAGTAGGATTAGTAGGGAAAAGTGACCTTGGGAATTTGCTTTAAGCACAGTCTGTAGAACGAGCTGTACGAAAGGCAGGTTGTAAAGGATCCAGGAGGGCATGTGATTTAAGAATGTTGACATTCTAGCAATTAGGAGACAAACAGCAGGAGGGATACAGGGCGGTAGTTAGTAAGGCACATAGGGTGTAGGTTGTTTCTGAGAAAAGGGTGACCACTACAGGCTTAAAGTAAGAGGGTAAAGAGCCAGAGAATAGGGAGGAATTGAAGATGTGGGTGAGAGTGGGGACTAAGAGATGCAGTAAGGTGTGAGGGGATACGATCTAGAGGGCATGTGGTAGAGGGAGAAGAGAAGATGATTAGCTTCCAGCTCTGTAAGAGAAGAAAAGGAGTCAAATGCAGAAGGAGAATTAGGTAGAAGGAGAGAAGGGGGAAGGGACAGAAGGAATCTCCTTGTGGGTGGCATCCACCTTGCCTCTGAAGTAGTCAAATGCTTGAGGAGAAGTGAAGGAAGGATGGCAAGTGTGAGGAGAAGGTTAGTGGAGGGAGTCAAATACAGGGAAAAAAAGACAGCGTAAATTAAATTTGAGTGTTGATGAATGTGAAAAAAAAGTAGTGCGGTTTGGCCCCAGAGAGCAGCTTTATACAGGACTGGAGACATTTTTACTGTAGAAAAATCAAATATCAATTGTGTGATTTCCTTCATAGGCATTAAGAACAGCGAGTGGAAGTGTGATGAACATGTTTGGGAATTTAGCCAAGGGTGTGGGCTAGAGGGACAAGTGTGTCAGAGCCTAGAGGGGGCATATAGATAGGAGGATAGCATTGTAAGAGTTAATAAGATTGTTAGTTTAAGCGGAAAGAGAGAGAGAGCAGAGAGGTTAGAGTAGATGTCAGAGGAGAGTTTAATTAAGCAGAGGCAAATCAGTGGGACAGGTAAGATGGGGTGAGGGGAATGACTGATTGTGAATGATGAGAGCAGAAGAGGTCATGTACAACTAGAGCCTTGTTAGTCAGAGAACGGACATTCCAGATGGCATAGGAGAAGGGAAGAGAAAAGTAAGGAAAGGAATGTGGATTACATTAGATAGGTTAACACTCTTAGCAGGGAGGCAGAGGCAGGGAGGCCCGATGTGTATATGAGCAGGTTCAAGATTATAAGAGATATCCCACACATCAGCAAACATAGAAGGAGACACAGAGATAGGTGTAGAGAGAGACAGAGATAGCTCTATGTAGAGAGAGAGGGACGTAGAGAGAATGAGACAGATAGGCGCAGAGAGAGGGGGCGCAGAGAGAGGAAGCGCCAAAAGAGGGGGCGCAGAGAGAGGGGGCACAGAGAATAGGATATTAAAGAGTGCTTTTCATTGAGCAGTGCAGAAATAGCTGCAATAGAGGTCTGTACAAATGGTGCAGTGTGTAGACACATGCAAAGGTAGGGGAAGGAAAGAGGAGAACATGTGGATAAAAGCAGGAGTGTGGAAGTTAGAGAAATTAGAAAAGTTTAACAGAGGAGTGAGGAAACAGCAAGCAGAAAGAACAAGAGAGAGGTTACATTGGGATGACGTTCTGTGGTAAAGAGAAAATGCTAGGAGAGAGCTTTCAAATATTAGAGGACATGAATTGAGGGAGCAAATGTATAAATCAAAACCTGAGGGGGAGGTATAGCACGAAAGCTTGCACAGCAGATTATAGTCTTAATGTTGCGTGTACCTGTCAGGGTATTCAAGAAGTTAAATTCTCACAAGTGCAGAGTTCATGATGAAATGCTGAATCTAGTCCCCCTCCAATTTAATTTTAATATAACTTTTCCATTCTTCATTACTGCAAAAAGCAAACAAAACAAAACCACATTGCATTACTATTTTCAAAATGGATTGAATGGCATATTCAACAGTGACTGTGTGATGCCAATATTCCCCACTCACTCGTAGTGAAGCACATATTGTACTAGTGTTGAAAGTAGGCCGGTAGAGTCAGGTACGCAGTACTGATAAAACAATAAGTGCCCGTCGTAAGTACCAGCTCCGCAACAGTGCGGGCATCACATTAGTGACGTGGATGAACATATATGGATAAGCCCATATTAAGGCATCACGTGACCAGAGCCGTCACTGACTGGGTATACGTAAAGACGCAGGGAGATGCAAGGAAAGGGAGGGAGAGAGACAGGGAGAAGATGTGAAACGGAGGAAGGCACGGATGGAGGGAGTTCTTCCGAGCTTCTGCGGGCCTCTCTCTTTCACTGGTGCATGCCGGGAGCTGGTCCCAACATCCACAAAGTGTGTGTGTATTATTGGTTGTATTTTATGGGGGTAGGAGGGTAGTGTGTATATTGTGTGTGTGGGAGTATTATATTGTGTGTAGAGGTGCAGAGGAGAGTACTAGATTGTGTATCTTGTGTAAGGGTGTTGTGTATATTGTGTTTGGAGCTATAATATTATTGGGGAGATTAGTATTGAGGAGGTATTATAGTGTGTATTGTGGGGAGTATTAGTGTGTGTATTGTTTGTGGGTGACAGATGCTGGGGGTATGCAGCAATCCCTGCACTGAGGTCCGAGGCGGCTCTGCATCGCTCGCACGCACTGTGGACGACCAAGCATGTGCCCATGATAATCATGGCCTTAGAGGGATGAGTGTGTCAGAGCCTAGAAGGGGTATATATATAATGGAGGAGGGAGGAGGAAGGAGGAGGAGGGAGGAGGAGATGATAGCATTGTAAAAGTTAACAAGATAGTTAGTTTAAGCAGAAAGTGAGGAGAGGTTAGAGATAAGGGTAGATGTCAGAGGAGAGAGTTCAATTAAGCTGAGGTATCGAGTAGGACAGGGGTGAGGGGAATGAGAGGTGGTGGATGAGAGCAGAAGAGGTCATGTACAAATAGACCTTGTTAGTCAGAGAGCAGTCATTCCAGAGGGCACGTGAGAAGTGAAGAGTAAAGTGAGACATGGAATGTGGATTACATTAGATGGGTTAATACGCTTAGCAGGGAGGTGGAGAGAGAGAGGCAAGAGGCAGAGAGTGGTGCAGGGGTTGAGGAAGAGATGTTGCATGTACCTTATCAGAACATTAAAGAACATCAATTCACACTGGTGCAGAGTTGATGATGAATCCAGTTCACCTCCAATTCAATTTTAACAGAAATGTTTCATTCTTCATTACTGAAAAAAAAGAAAAGTAAAAAACATTTCATTACTATTTTCAAAATGGATTGAATTCCCCCAACAATGACTATGTGTTACCAATATATCCCTCTCAGTCCCACTGCAGCATATACTGTACCAGTGTGAAAGTAGGAAGGTACACAGTACCGGTAAAACAATACGTGCCGGTACTATGCACCATATGAATTATAAGGGGATGTAAATCTCCCAGTCTCTCTCCATATCCGCAACAGAGCGGGCTCCGGTCAGTGGCATGGATGCCCATATATGGGTATGCTCATATTTGGGCATCCCATGTCACTGACCGGAGCCGGCTCTGAGTATAGGGATATATGCGGAGACGCAGAGGTGCAAGGAAATGGGAGGAGGCACGGTGAGAAACAGGGAGAGACCACAGGAAGATAGAGGGCAACAACTTCCACAAGGTACTTGTATGGGTATAATTGTTTGTATTTTGTGCAGAGGGGGTAATTTCAGATAAAATACAATTCTCCACCCTCCACAAAACAATTCCACTTTGTTCAGTAAGCCAGAAAGTCTTGGTCCCATGTGGACTGAATTTAATGCAAATAAGGTCCTTAATACACAAGAATAAAGTTACTTATTCTCTACTGTAAGAAGTGCCACATTGCCCACTATTTGGGTCCTGTGCCCAGATTGTGACCATGCATGGCAGAGGTGAGATTCCCCCAACTCCAATTTGCTACACTCTCCAAGAGAGATAATTGTGATCAGAGGTGGAACTAGGGGAGGGTGTGAGCAGGGTCACTGCCCAGGGAGTAACCTGACCGGGGGCACGGAAATCTCATTTAGTGCATATGTTGCGGCACTGCATTGATTGACCGGTCAATCTGCACTGCTGCCTGTCACAGTGACATCCTGATCGGGCACTGTGATCAGCTATAGCACTGACCCAGGTGAGATAGTTCAGCACTTTACAAGGAGGGAACAGATGTTGTGGGTGACAGATGCTGGAGGTAGGCCAAGACTGTTGGCCAGAGTAACGTGGAGACTTACTGCACTCTGCATGCCCATCCTCTCCCTGACATCAGGGGAAGGAAGTGGCCCTGGGGTGTGTGTAGGTATGCCAGATGTCAGTGTATGCATAAGTAAGTATGCCTGTGTAGTGGGAGGTGTAGGGGCGTTAAGCTGGAGGACTTAAAACAGGCACAAAAGCACATAGATACCTCTGATTATACCGCACCAAATGCTGATAATATCATGCTGTAGCTGCACTTTACAGAAGATGATGCAGATGTCATCATTGGTTGGTGGGTTCATTAAATCAATCCATCATATCATAACCACACTGTGCATATGATGTACTGAATCAGTAACACCAGGAAGACATCTCCATGTTAGGAGTAGAGTTGAAGTTAACAGAATATGTCCAGCACTGTGGTGTGTAGCCCATAAATAATAATTGTGCACATTACCAGAACAACATACTGTCAACTGCAAGATCATTTTGCTGCTTGTAGCGTATGCTCATCCTGTACAGTGTTGTAGTAGATCCGTCTCTTCAGTGTTCACTGCAACAAAAGTAAGACATTGCATTAATATTACAGACGTTTGGGGGCTGAAATCTCACTTCGCTGCGGACAATTTCCCTTTGCATAAGATTCTTGTGATTATGTCAATGATGATCAATAACTGCATCATAACACAGCCGCTCTATACAGAAGATGTACTTGCTCTCAATGGTCATGGAGGTAATACGTCACACAATGTACAGATATAGCAAGGATTATTTCTCCCACTGGTGCATTATGGCATTATGATGGGAAATGTTGTGAGATTCTGCATTATCAGCATCACTGAATCTTTTGGAAATTAAGTGATATTCTATGTTTTAATGCAATATTATGGATGATCAGCCGGTAAAATAATAATAGCTTGCTGTATCTGTAGCCATGCTCTACCCATGATGTGCTGAACCAATGACTGCAGAGAGATTCAGAGTGGTAAACATGACTGGAACGCATCTCTGAATAATGGGCAGCAAAGCAGTGCAGAATAGGAGGTGAAAGTATTTAAAATGGAAGATCCTTAGCAGCTGTGTGGGGAGTAGACAGTACAGACTGACCAAGTAAATGGTAAAAGGAGTAACTTCAACATTACTTGGCTTTGTTCTCCACATTGAAGCTTTCCTCCTCTTTAAATCACTAATACTGATGCCATGTGTAACCTGTACTGAGAGTTATATAATCTACTGGCCTAGATGAAACCATATGATGCAAACAGGATCCATCCCACTCCAGATTCATAGAATTGAACCACCTCAACCTTTCATAACAATCACATAGAACTGCAGCTGTGCGCTACTGCACATGTTCTTGTTATGAATGGTAGTAGATGTGGTCCTTGGGTCTTTACTTCATACTGTAGCCACCCTCTACTCATGATGTATTGAATCAACGAAAACTTGCATGGTTCAGATCACAGGAAGGGGTAGAGTAGAGATGAAAATATTCAATGTGAAACCCGTAGCAGCCGGATTGTGTGGAGTCAATAAAACGACAAATACTAAATGGTAAATGAGAAATATACACATTGCTTATCTGTCTCTGTGTAGTAATTTTCCTTCTCTTCAACTGTCCTTCAAATTTTCTCTTTTGCAAGAAAAGGAACACATGGCTTCAATATTCACTTCTGTTCTGCAGTCATCCCTCCTGAAATAAAAGTTAAGCATTGCATTGTTATTATGATAATACATACAATAAACCTTGCTCCAAACCATTTGATGCAAAGCAAATCCACCTCCCACCCACAGCTGTGCTCCTTCTAGAGCATGCATGTCAAACTCCAGTCCTCGAGGGTCCCAAACAGGCCAGGTTTTCAGTAGGGATATCCTGAAAACCTGGCCTGTTTGCTGCCCTCGAGGACTGGAGTTTGACATCCTTGTTCTTGAGCTTCTACCACGCAAGTCATCCATGTGAGTGACACTGTACTGCAGTCCTGGTCTGCACACAATCTACTGAATCAATGACATCACACTGTAAAGGCAATCTACAAGATGTATTAGTTGTCCACACTTCCGAAATGTTACTTTTATGTCCAAATCACTTATTCCCATGACCTGATATTTGTATTTGTTATTTATAGGATTGTCACAAAGAGTTGATGAGGTCACCAAATGATAGTATGTAGAGAGAAAGAGAGATCTCAGAACAGAGCCCTGATGTATACCCACAGACAGATCAATAGAAGACGAAGACATGTTAGCAACAGAGATGGAGAATGTGTGACAGGAAAGTTATGATGAAAACCAGGATAGAACTGTGTTACGGATACCAAGAGAGAGTTTAGAATATGAAGGAGGAGAGTGATTGAGAGCATCAAACGCAGCAGATAGATCAAGTAGGATTAGTAGGGAAAAGTGACCTTGGGAATTTGCTTTAAGCACAGTCTGTAGAACGAGCTGTACGAAAGGCAGGTTGTAAAGGATCCAGGAGGGAATGTGATTTAAGAATGTTGACATTCTAGCAATTAGGAGACAAACAGCAGGAGGGATACAGGGCGGTAGTTAGTAAGGCACATAGGGTGTAGGTTGTTTCTGAGAAAAGGGTGACCACTACAGGCTTAAAGTAAGAGGGTAAAGAGCCAGAGAATAGGGAGGAATTGAAGATGTGGGTGAGAGTGGGGACTAAGAGATGCAGTAAGGTGTGAGGGGATACGATCTAGAGGGCATGTGGTAGAGGGAGAAGAGAAGATGATTAGCTTCCAGCTCTGTAAGAGAAGAAAAGGAGTCAAATGCAGAAGGAGAATTAGGTAGAAGGAGAGAAGGGGGAAGGGACAGAAGGAATCTCCTTGTGGGTGGCATCCACCTTGCCTCTGAAGTAGTCAAATGCTTGAGGAGAAGTGAAGGAAGGATGGCAAGTGTGAGGAGAAGGTTAGTGGAGGGAGTCAAATACAGGGAAAAAAAGACAGCGTAAATTAAATTTGAGTGTTGATGAATGTGAAAAAAAAGTAGTGTGGTTTGGCCCCAGAGAGCAGCTTTATACAGGACTGGAGACATTTTTACTGTAGAAAAATCAAATATCAATTGTGTGATTTCCTTCATAGGCATTAAGAACAGCGAGTGGAAGTGTGATGAACATGTTTGGGAATTTAGCCAAGGGTGTGGGCTAGAGGGACAAGTGTGTCAGAGCCTAGAGGGGGCATATAGATAGGAGGATAGCATTGTAAGAGTTAATAAGATTGTTAGTTTAAGCGGAAAGAGAGAGAGAGCAGAGAGGTTAGAGTAGATGTCAGAGGAGAGTTTAATTAAGCAGAGGCAAATCAGTGGGACAGGTAAGATGGGGTGAGGGGAATGACTGATTGTGAATGATGAGAGCAGAAGAGGTCATGTACAACTAGAGCCTTGTTAGTCAGAGAACGGACATTCCAGATGGCATAGGAGAAGGGAAGAGAAAAGTAAGGAAAGGAATGTGGATTACATTAGATAGGTTAACACTCTTAGCAGGGAGGCAGAGGCAGGGAGGCCCGATGTGTATATGAGCAGGTTCAAGATAAGAGATATCCCACACATCAGCAAACATAGAAGGAGACACAGAGATAGGTGTAGAGAGAGACAGAGATAGCTCTATGTAGAGAGAGAGGGACGTAGAGAGAATGAGACAGATAGGCGCAGAGAGAGGGGGCGCAGAGAGAGGAGGCGCCAAAAGAGGGGGCGCAGAGAGAGGGGGCACAGAGAATAGGATATTAAAGAGTGCTTTTCATTGAGCAGTGCAGAAATAGCTGCAATAGAGGTCTGTACAAATGGTGCAGTGTGTAGACACATGCAAAGGTAGGGGAAGGAAAGAGGAGAACATGTGGATAAAAGCAGGAGTGTGGAAGTTAGAGAAATTAGAAAAGTTTAACAGAGGAGTGAGGAAACAGCAAGCAGAAAGAACAAGAGAGAGGTTACATTGGGATGACGTTCTGTGGTAAAGAGAAAATGCTAGGAGAGAGCTTTCAAATATTAGAGGACATGAATTGAGGGAGCAAATGTATAAATCAAAACCTGAGGGGGAGGTATAGCACGAAAGCTTGCACAGCAGATTATAGTCTTAATGTTGCGTGTACCTGTCAGGGTATTCAAGAAGTTAAATTCTCACAAGTGCAGAGTTCATGATGAAATGCTGAATCTAGTCCCCCTCCAATTTAATTTTAATATAACTTTTCCATTCTTCATTACTGCAAAAAGCAAACAAAACAAAACCACATTGCATTACTATTTTCAAAATGGATTGAATGGCATATTCAACAGTGACTGTGTGATGCCAATATTCCCCACTCACTCGTAGTGAAGCACATATTGTACTAGTGTTGAAAGTAGGCCGGTAGAGTCAGGTACGCAGTACTGATAAAACAATAAGTGCCCGTCGTAAGTACCAGCTCCGCAACAGTGCGGGCATCACATTAGTGACGTGGATGAACATATATGGATAAGCCCATATTAAGGCATCACGTGACCAGAGCCGTCACTGACTGGGTATACGTAAAGACGCAGGGAGATGCAAGGAAAGGGAGGGAGAGAGACAGGGAGAAGATGTGAAACGGAGGAAGGCACGGATGGAGGGAGTTCTTCCGAGCTTCTGCGGGCCTCTCTCTTTCACTGGTGCATGCCGGGAGCTGGTCCCAACATCCACAAAGTGTGTGTGTATTATTGGTTGTATTTTATGGGGGTAGGAGGGTAGTGTGTATATTGTGTGTGTGGGAGTATTATATTGTGTGTAGAGGTGCAGAGGAGAGTACTAGATTGTGTATCTTGTGTAAGGGTGTTGTGTATATTGTGTTTGGAGCTATAATATTATTGGGGAGATTAGTATTGAGGAGGTATTATAGTGTGTATTGTGGGGAGTATTAGTGTGTGTATTGTTTGTGGGTGACAGATGCTGGGGGTATGCAGCAATCCCTGCACTGAGGTCCGAGGCGGCTCTGCATCGCTCGCACGCACTGTGGACGACCAAGCATGTGCCCATGATAATCATGGCCTTAGAGGGATGAGTGTGTCAGAGCCTAGAAGGGGTATATATATAATGGAGGAGGGAGGAGGAAGGAGGAGGAGGGAGGAGGAGATGATAGCATTGTAAAAGTTAACAAGATAGTTAGTTTAAGCAGAAAGTGAGGAGAGGTTAGAGATAAGGGTAGATGTCAGAGGAGAGAGTTCAATTAAGCTGAGGTATCGAGTAGGACAGGGGTGAGGGGAATGAGAGGTGGTGGATGAGAGCAGAAGAGGTCATGTACAAATAGACCTTGTTAGTCAGAGAGCAGTCATTCCAGAGGGCACGTGAGAAGTGAAGAGTAAAGTGAGACATGGAATGTGGATTACATTAGATGGGTTAATACGCTTAGCAGGGAGGTGGAGAGAGAGAGGCAAGAGGCAGAGAGTGGTGCAGGGGTTGAGGAAGAGATGTTGCATGTACCTTATCAGAACATTAAAGAACATCAATTCACACTGGTGCAGAGTTGATGATGAATCCAGTTCACCTCCAATTCAATTTTAACAGAAATGTTTCATTCTTCATTACTGAAAAAAAAGAAAAGTAAAAAACATTTCATTACTATTTTCAAAATGGATTGAATTCCCCCAACAATGACTATGTGTTACCAATATATCCCTCTCAGTCCCACTGCAGCATATACTGTACCAGTGTGAAAGTAGGAAGGTACACAGTACCGGTAAAACAATACGTGCCGGTACTATGCACCATATGAATTATAAGGGGATGTAAATCTCCCAGTCTCTCTCCATATCCGCAACAGAGCGGGCTCCGGTCAGTGGCATGGATGCCCATATATGGGTATGCTCATATTTGGGCATCCCATGTCACTGACCGGAGCCGGCTCTGAGTATAGGGATATATGCGGAGACGCAGAGGTGCAAGGAAATGGGAGGAGGCACGGTGAGAAACAGGGAGAGACCACAGGAAGATAGAGGGCAACAACTTCCACAAGGTACTTGTATGGGTATAATTGTTTGTATTTTGTGCAGAGGGGGTAATTTCAGATAAAATACAATTCTCCACCCTCCACAAAACAATTCCACTTTGTTCAGTAAGCCAGAAAGTCTTGGTCCCATGTGGACTGAATTTAATGCAAATAAGGTCCTTAATACACAAGAATAAAGTTACTTATTCTCTACTGTAAGAAGTGCCACATTGCCCACTATTTGGGTCCTGTGCCCAGATTGTGACCATGCATGGCAGAGGTGAGATTCCCCCAACTCCAATTTGCTACACTCTCCAAGAGAGATAATTGTGATCAGAGGTGGAACTAGGGGAGGGTGTGAGCAGGGTCACTGCCCAGGGAGTAACCTGACCGGGGGCACGGAAATCTCATTTAGTGCATATGTTGCGGCACTGCATTGATTGACCGGTCAATCTGCACTGCTGCCTGTCACAGTGACATCCTGATCGGGCACTGTGATCAGCTATAGCACTGACCCAGGTGAGATAGTTCAGCACTTTACAAGGAGGGAACAGATGTTGTGGGTGACAGATGCTGGAGGTAGGCCAAGACTGTTGGCCAGAGTAACGTGGAGACTTACTGCACTCTGCATGCCCATCCTCTCCCTGACATCAGGGGAAGGAAGTGGCCCTGGGGTGTGTGTAGGTATGCCAGATGTCAGTGTATGCATAAGTAAGTATGCCTGTGTAGTGGGAGGTGTAGGGGCGTTAAGCTGGAGGACTTAAAACAGGCACAAAAGCACATAGATACCTCTGATTATACCGCACCAAATGCTGATAATATCATGCTGTAGCTGCACTTTACAGAAGATGATGCAGATGTCATCATTGGTTGGTGGGTTCATTAAATCAATCCATCATATCATAACCACACTGTGCATATGATGTACTGAATCAGTAACACCAGGAAGACATCTCCATGTTAGGAGTAGAGTTGAAGTTAACAGAATATGTCCAGCACTGTGGTGTGTAGCCCATAAATAATAATTGTGCACATTACCAGAACAACATACTGTCAACTGCAAGATCATTTTGCTGCTTGTAGCGTATGCTCATCCTGTACAGTGTTGTAGTAGATCCGTCTCTTCAGTGTTCACTGCAACAAAAGTAAGACATTGCATTAATATTACAGACGTTTGGGGGCTGAAATCTCACTTCGCTGCGGACAATTTCCCTTTGCATAAGATTCTTGTGATTATGTCAATGATGATCAATAACTGCATCATAACACAGCCGCTCTATACAGAAGATGTACTTGCTCTCAATGGTCATGGAGGTAATACGTCACACAATGTACAGATATAGCAAGGATTATTTCTCCCACTGGTGCATTATGGCATTATGATGGGAAATGTTGTGAGATTCTGCATTATCAGCATCACTGAATCTTTTGGAAATTAAGTGATATTCTATGTTTTAATGCAATATTATGGATGATCAGCCGGTAAAATAATAATAGCTTGCTGTATCTGTAGCCATGCTCTACCCATGATGTGCTGAACCAATGACTGCAGAGAGATTCAGAGTGGTAAACATGACTGGAACGCATCTCTGAATAATGGGCAGCAAAGCAGTGCAGAATAGGAGGTGAAAGTATTTAAAATGGAAGATCCTTAGCAGCTGTGTGGGGAGTAGACAGTACAGACTGACCAAGTAAATGGTAAAAGGAGTAACTTCAACATTACTTGGCTTTGTTCTCCACATTGAAGCTTTCCTCCTCTTTAAATCACTAATACTGATGCCATGTGTAACCTGTACTGAGAGTTATATAATCTACTGGCCTAGATGAAACCATATGATGCAAACAGGATCCATCCCACTCCAGATTCATAGAATTGAACCACCTCAACCTTTCATAACAATCACATAGAACTGCAGCTGTGCGCTACTGCACATGTTCTTGTTATGAATGGTAGTAGATGTGGTCCTTGGGTCTTTACTTCATACTGTAGCCACCCTCTACTCATGATGTATTGAATCAACGAAAACTTGCATGGTTCAGATCACAGGAAGGGGTAGAGTAGAGATGAAAATATTCAATGTGAAACCCGTAGCAGCCGGATTGTGTGGAGTCAATAAAACGACAAATACTAAATGGTAAATGAGAAATATACACATTGCTTATCTGTCTCTGTGTAGTAATTTTCCTTCTCTTCAACTGTCCTTCAAATTTTCTCTTTTGCAAGAAAAGGAACACATGGCTTCAATATTCACTTCTGTTCTGCAGTCATCCCTCCTGAAATAAAAGTTAAGCATTGCATTGTTATTATGATAATACATACAATAAACCTTGCTCCAAACCATTTGATGCAAAGCAAATCCACCTCCCACCCACAGCTGTGCTCCTTCTAGAGCATGCATGTCAAACTCCAGTCCTCGAGGGTCCCAAACAGGCCAGGTTTTCAGTAGGGATATCCTGAAAACCTGGCCTGTTTGCTGCCCTCGAGGACTGGAGTTTGACATCCTTGTTCTTGAGCTTCTACCACGCAAGTCATCCATGTGAGTGACACTGTACTGCAGTCCTGGTCTGCACACAATCTACTGAATCAATGACATCACACTGTAAAGGCAATCTACAAGATGTATTAGTTGTCCACACTTCCGAAATGTTACTTTTATGTCCAAATCACTTATTCCCATGACCTGATATTTGTATTTGTTATTTATAGGATTGTCACAAAGAGTTGATGAGGTCACCAAATGATAGTATGTAGAGAGAAAGAGAGATCTCAGAACAGAGCCCTGATGTATACCCACAGACAGATCAATAGAAGACGAAGACATGTTAGCAACAGAGATGGAGAATGTGTGACAGGAAAGTTATGATGAAAACCAGGATAGAACTGTGTTACGGATACCAAGAGAGAGTTTAGAATATGAAGGAGGAGAGTGATTGAGAGCATCAAACGCAGCAGATAGATCAAGTAGGATTAGTAGGGAAAAGTGACCTTGGGAATTTGCTTTAAGCACAGTCTGTAGAACGAGCTGTACGAAAGGCAGGTTGTAAAGGATCCAGGAGGGAATGTGATTTAAGAATGTTGACATTCTAGCAATTAGGAGACAAACAGCAGGAGGGATACAGGGCGGTAGTTAGTAAGGCACATAGGGTGTAGGTTGTTTCTGAGAAAAGGGTGACCACTACAGGCTTAAAGTAAGAGGGTAAAGAGCCAGAGAATAGGGAGGAATTGAAGATGTGGGTGAGAGTGGGGACTAAGAGATGCAGTAAGGTGTGAGGGGATACGATCTAGAGGGCATGTGGTAGAGGGAGAAGAGAAGATGATTAGCTTCCAGCTCTGTAAGAGAAGAAAAGGAGTCAAATGCAGAAGGAGAATTAGGTAGAAGGAGAGAAGGGGGAAGGGACAGAAGGAATCTCCTTGTGGGTGGCATCCACCTTGCCTCTGAAGTAGTCAAATGCTTGAGGAGAAGTGAAGGAAGGATGGCAAGTGTGAGGAGAAGGTTAGTGGAGGGAGTCAAATACAGGGAAAAAAAGACAGCGTAAATTAAATTTGAGTGTTGATGAATGTGAAAAAAAAGTAGTGTGGTTTGGCCCCAGAGAGCAGCTTTATACAGGACTGGAGACATTTTTACTGTAGAAAAATCAAATATCAATTGTGTGATTTCCTTCATAGGCATTAAGAACAGCGAGTGGAAGTGTGATGAACATGTTTGGGAATTTAGCCAAGGGTGTGGGCTAGAGGGACAAGTGTGTCAGAGCCTAGAGGGGGCATATAGATAGGAGGATAGCATTGTAAGAGTTAATAAGATTGTTAGTTTAAGCGGAAAGAGAGAGAGAGCAGAGAGGTTAGAGTAGATGTCAGAGGAGAGTTTAATTAAGCAGAGGCAAATCAGTGGGACAGGTAAGATGGGGTGAGGGGAATGACTGATTGTGAATGATGAGAGCAGAAGAGGTCATGTACAACTAGAGCCTTGTTAGTCAGAGAACGGACATTCCAGATGGCATAGGAGAAGGGAAGAGAAAAGTAAGGAAAGGAATGTGGATTACATTAGATAGGTTAACACTCTTAGCAGGGAGGCAGAGGCAGGGAGGCCCGATGTGTATATGAGCAGGTTCAAGATAAGAGATATCCCACACATCAGCAAACATAGAAGGAGACACAGAGATAGGTGTAGAGAGAGACAGAGATAGCTCTATGTAGAGAGAGAGGGACGTAGAGAGAATGAGACAGATAGGCGCAGAGAGAGGGGGCGCAGAGAGAGGAGGCGCCAAAAGAGGGGGCGCAGAGAGAGGGGGCACAGAGAATAGGATATTAAAGAGTGCTTTTCATTGAGCAGTGCAGAAATAGCTGCAATAGAGGTCTGTACAAATGGTGCAGTGTGTAGACACATGCAAAGGTAGGGGAAGGAAAGAGGAGAACATGTGGATAAAAGCAGGAGTGTGGAAGTTAGAGAAATTAGAAAAGTTTAACAGAGGAGTGAGGAAACAGCAAGCAGAAAGAACAAGAGAGAGGTTACATTGGGATGACGTTCTGTGGTAAAGAGAAAATGCTAGGAGAGAGCTTTCAAATATTAGAGGACATGAATTGAGGGAGCAAATGTATAAATCAAAACCTGAGGGGGAGGTATAGCACGAAAGCTTGCACAGCAGATTATAGTCTTAATGTTGCGTGTACCTGTCAGGGTATTCAAGAAGTTAAATTCTCACAAGTGCAGAGTTCATGATGAAATGCTGAATCTAGTCCCCCTCCAATTTAATTTTAATATAACTTTTCCATTCTTCATTACTGCAAAAAGCAAACAAAACAAAACCACATTGCATTACTATTTTCAAAATGGATTGAATGGCATATTCAACAGTGACTGTGTGATGCCAATATTCCCCACTCACTCGTAGTGAAGCACATATTGTACTAGTGTTGAAAGTAGGCCGGTAGAGTCAGGTACGCAGTACTGATAAAACAATAAGTGCCCGTCGTAAGTACCAGCTCCGCAACAGTGCGGGCATCACATTAGTGACGTGGATGAACATATATGGATAAGCCCATATTAAGGCATCACGTGACCAGAGCCGTCACTGACTGGGTATACGTAAAGACGCAGGGAGATGCAAGGAAAGGGAGGGAGAGAGACAGGGAGAAGATGTGAAACGGAGGAAGGCACGGATGGAGGGAGTTCTTCCGAGCTTCTGCGGGCCTCTCTCTTTCACTGGTGCATGCCGGGAGCTGGTCCCAACATCCACAAAGTGTGTGTGTATTATTGGTTGTATTTTATGGGGGTAGGAGGGTAGTGTGTATATTGTGTGTGTGGGAGTATTATATTGTGTGTAGAGGTGCAGAGGAGAGTACTAGATTGTGTATCTTGTGTAAGGGTGTTGTGTATATTGTGTTTGGAGCTATAATATTATTGGGGAGATTAGTATTGAGGAGGTATTATAGTGTGTATTGTGGGGAGTATTAGTGTGTGTATTGTTTGTGGGTGACAGATGCTGGGGGTATGCAGCAATCCCTGCACTGAGGTCCGAGGCGGCTCTGCATCGCTCGCACACACTGTGGATGACCAAGCATGTGCCCATGATAATCATGGCCTTAGAGGGATGAGTGTGTCAGAGCCTAGAAGGGGCATATATATGATGGAGGAGGGAGGAGGAGGAGGGAGGAGGAGGAGATGATAGCATTGTAAAAGTTAACAAGATAGTTAGTTTAAGCAGAAAGTGAGGAGAGGTTAGAGATAAGGGTAGATGTCAGAGGAGAGAGTTCAATTAAGCTGAGGTATCGAGTAGGACAGGGGTGAGGGGAATGAGAGGTGGTGGATGAGAGCAGAAGAGGTCATGTACAAATAGACCTTGTTAGTCAGAGAGCAGTCATTCCAGAGGGCACGTGAGAAGTGAAGAGTAAAGTGAGACATGGAATGTGGATTACATTAGATGGGTTAATACGCTTAGCAGGGAGGTGGAGAGAGAGAGGCAAGAGGCAGAGAGTGGTGCAGGGGTTGAGGAAGAGATGTTGCATGTACCTTATCAGAACATTAAAGAACATCAATTCACACTGGTGCAGAGTTGATGATGAATCCAGTTCACCTCCAATTCAATTTTAACAGAAATGTTTCATTCTTCATTACTGAAAAAAAAGAAAAGTAAAAAACATTTCATTACTATTTTCTAAATGGATTGAATTCCCCCAACAATGACTATGTGTTACCAATATATCCCTCTCAGTCCCACTGCAGCATATACTGTACCAGTGTGAAAGTAGGAAGGTACACAGTACCGGTAAAACAATACGTGCCGGTACTATGCACCATATGAATTATAAGGGGATGTAAATCTCCCAGTCTCTCTCCATATCCGCAACAGAGCGGGCTCCGGTCAGTGGCATGGATGCCCATATATGGGTATGCTCATATTTGGGCATCCCATGTCACTGACCGGAGCCGGCTCTGAGTATAGGGATATATGCGGAGACGCAGAGGTGCAAGGAAATGGGAGGAGGCACGGTGAGAAACAGGGAGAGACCACAGGAAGATAGAGGGCAACAACTTCCACAAGGTACTTGTATGGGTATAATTGTTTGTATTTTGTGCAGAGGGGGTAATTTCACATAAAATACAATTCTCCACCCTCTACGAAACAATTCCACTTTGTTCAGTAAGCCAGAAAGTCTTGGTCCCATGTGGACTGAATTTAATGCAAATAAGGTCCTTAATACACAAGTAAAGAATAAAGTTACTTATTCTCTACTGTAAGAAGTGCCACATTGCCCACTATTTGGGTCCTGTGCCCAGATTGTGACCATGCATGGCAGAGGTGAGATTCCCCCAACTCCAATTTGCTACACTCTCCAAGAGAGATAATTGTGATCAGAGGTGGAACTAGGGGAGGGTGTGAGCAGGGTCACTGCCCAGGGAGTAACCTGACTGGGGGCACGGAAATCTCATTTAGTGCATATGTTGCGGCACTGCATTGATTGACCGGTCAATCTGCACTGCTGCCTGTCACAGTGACATCCTGATCGGGCACTGTGATCAGCTATAGCACTGACCCAGGTGAGATAGTTCAGCACTTTACAAGGAGGGAACAGATGTTGTGGGTGACAGATGCTGGAGGTAGGCCAAGACTGTTGGCCAGAGTAACGTGGAGACTTACTGCACTCTGCATGCCCATCCTCTCCCTGACATCAGGGGAAGGAAGTGGCCCTGGGGTGTGTGTAGGTATGCCAGATGTCAGTGTATGCATAAGTAAGTATGCCTGTGTAGTGGGAGGTGTAGGGGCGTTAAGCTGGAGGACTTAAAACAGGCACAAAAGCACATAGATACCTCTGATTATACCGCACCAAATGCTGATAATATCATGCTGTAGCTGCACTTTACAGAAGATGATGCAGATGTCATCATTGGTTGGTGGGTTCATTAAATCAATCCATCATATCATAACCACACTGTGCATATGATGTACTGAATCAGTAACACCAGGAAGACATCTCCATGTTAGGAGTAGAGTTGAAGTTAACAGAATATGTCCAGCACTGTGGTGTGTAGCCCATAAATAATAATTGTGCACATTACCAGAACAACATACTGTCAACTGCAAGATCATTTTGCTGCTTGTAGCGTATGCTCATCCTGTACAGTGTTGTAGTAGATCCGTCTCTTCAGTGTTCACTGCAACAAAAGTAAGACATTGCATTAATATTACAGACGTTTGGGGGCTGAAATCTCACTTCGCTGCGGACAATTTCCCTTTGCATAAGATTCTTGTGATTATGTCAATGATGATCAATAACTGCATCATAACACAGCCGCTCTATACAGAAGATGTACTTGCTCTCAATGGTCATGGAGGTAATACGTCACACAATGTACAGATATAGCAAGGATTATTTCTCCCACTGGTGCATTATGGCATTATGATGGGAAATGTTGTGAGATTCTGCATTATCAGCATCACTGAATCTTTTGGAAATTAAGTGATATTCTATGTTTTAATGCAATATTATGGATGATCAGCCGGTAAAATAATAATAGCTTGCTGTATCTGTAGCCATGCTCTACCCATGATGTGCTGAACCAATGACTGCAGAGAGATTCAGAGTGGTAAACATGACTGGAACGCATCTCTGAATAATGGGCAGCAAAGCAGTGCAGAATAGGAGGTGAAAGTATTTAAAATGGAAGATCCTTAGCAGCTGTGTGGAGAGTAGACAGTACAGACTGACCAAGTAAATGGTAAAAGGAGTAACTTCAACATTACTTGGCTTTGTTCTCCACATTGAAGCTTTCCTCCTCTTTAAATCACTAATACTGATGCCATGTGTAACCTGTACTGAGAGTTATATAATCTACTGGCCTAGATGAAACCATATGATGCAAACAGGATCCATCCCACTCCAGATTCATAGAATTGAACCACCTCAACCTTTCATAACAATCACATAGAACTGCAGCTGTGCGCTACTGCACATGTTCTTGTTATGAATGGTAGTAGATGTGGTCCTTGGGTCTTTACTTCATACTGTAGCCACCCTCTACTCATGATGTATTGAATCAACGAAAACTTGCATGGTTCAGATCACAGGAAGGGGTAGAGTAGAGATGAAAATATTCAATGTGAAACCCGTAGCAGCCGGATTGTGTGGAGTCAATAAAACGACAAATACTAAATGGTAAATGAGAAATATACACATTGCTTATCTGTCTCTGTGTAGTAATTTTCCTTCTCTTCAACTGTCCTTCAAATTTTCTCTTTTGCAAGAAAAGGAACACATGGCTTCAATATTCACTTCTGTTCTGCAGTCATCCCTCCTGAAATAAAAGTTAAGCATTGCATTGTTATTATGATAATACATACAATAAACCTTGCTCCAAACCATTTGATGCAAAGCAAATCCACCTCCCACCCACAGCGGTGCTCCTTCTAGAGCATGCATGTCAAACTCCAGTCCTCGAGGGTCCCAAACAGGCCAGGTTTTCAGTAGGGATATCCTGAAAACCTGGCCTGTTTGCTGCCCTCGAGGACTGGAGTTTGACATCCTTGTTCTTGAGCTTCTACCACGCAAGTCATCCATGTGAGTGACACTGTACTGCAGTCCTGGTCTGCACACAATCTACTGAATCAATGACATCACACTGTAAAGGCAATCTACAAGATGTATTAGTTGTCCACACTTCCGAAATGTTACTTTTATGTCCAAATCACTTATTCCCATGACCTGATATTTGTATTTGTTATTTATAGGATTGTCACAAAGAGTTGATGAGGTCACCAAATGATAGTATGTAGAGAGAAAGAGAGATCTCAGAACAGAGCCCTGATGTATACCCACAGACAGATCAATAGAAGACGAAGACATGTTAGCAACAGAGATGGAGAATGTGTGACAGGAAAGTTATGATGAAAACCAGGATAGAACTGTGTTACGGATACCAAGAGAGAGTTTAGAATATGAAGGAGGAGAGTGATTGAGAGCATCAAACGCAGCAGATAGATCAAGTAGGATTAGTAGGGAAAAGTGACCTTGGGAATTTGCTTTAAGCACAGTCTGTAGAACGAGCTGTACGAAAGGCAGGTTGTAAAGGATCCAGGAGGGAATGTGATTTAAGAATGTTGACATTCTAGCAATTAGGAGACAAACAGCAGGAGGGATATAGGGCGGTAGTTAGTAAGGCACATAGGGTGTAGGTTGTTTCTGAGAAAAGGGTGACCACTACAGGCTTAAAGTAAGAGGGTAAAGAGCCAGAGAATAGGGAGGACTTGAAGATGTGGGTGAGAGTGGGGACTAAGAGATGCAGTAAGGTGTGAGGGGATACGATCTAGAGGGCATGTGGTAGAGGGAGAAGAGAAGATGATTAGCTTCCAGCTCTGTAAGAGAAGAAAAGGAGTCAAATGCAGAAGGAGAATTAGGTAGAAGGAGAGAAGGGGGAAGGGACAGAAGGAATCTCCTTGTGGGTGGCATCCACCTTGCCTCTGAAGTAGTCAAATGCTTGAGGAGAAGTGAAGGAAGGATGGCAAGTGTGAGAAGAAGGTTAGTGGAGGGAGTCAAATACAGGGGAAAAAAGACAGCGTAAATTAAATTTGTGTGTTGATGAATGTGGAAAAAAAAGTAGTGTGGTTTGGCCCCAGAGAGCAGCTTTATACAGGACTGGAGACATTTTTACTGTAGAAAAATCAAACATCAAGTGTGAGATTTCCTTCATAGGCATTAAGAACAGTGAGTGGAAGTGTGATGAACATGTTTGGGAATTTAGCCAAGGGTGTGGGTTAGAGGGACGTGTGTGTCAGAGCTTGAAGGGGCATATAGAGGATAGCATTGTAAGAGTTAATAAGATTGTCAGTTTAAGCAGAAAGAGAGAGAGAGAGCAGAGAGGTTAGAGTAGATGTCAGAGGAGAGTTTAATTAAGCAGAGGAAAATCAGTGGGACAGGTAAGATGGGGTGAGGGGAATGACTGATTGTGAATGATGAGAGCAGAAGAGGTCATGTACAACTAGAGCCTTGTTAGTCAGAGAACGGACATTCCAGAGGGCATAGGAGAAGGGAAGAGAAAAGTAAGGAAAGGAATGTGGATTACATTAGATAGGTTAACACTCTTAGCAGGGAGGCAGAGGCAGGGAGACCCGATGTGTATATGAGCAGGTTCAAGATTAAAAGAGATATCCCACACATCAGCAAACATAGAAGGAGACACAGAGATAGGTGTAGAGAGAGACAGAGATAGCTCTATGTAGAGAGAGAGGGACGTAGAGAGAATGAGACAGATAGGCGCAGAGAGAGGGGGCGCAGAGAGAGAGGGGGCGCAGAGAGAGAGGGGGCGCAGAGAGAGAGGGGGCGCAGAGAGAGAGGGGGCGCAGAGAGAGAGGGGGCGCAGAGAGAGAGGGGGCGCAGAGAGAGAGGGGGCGCAGAGAGAGAGGGGGCGCAGAGAGAGAGGGGGCGCAGAGAGAGAGGGGGCGCAGAGAGAGAGGGGGCGCAGAGAGAGAGGGGGCGCAGAGAGAGAGGGGGCGCAGAGAGAGAGGGGGCGCAGAGAGAGAGGGGGCGCAGAGAGAGAGGGGGCGCAGAGAGAGAGGGGGCGCAGAGAGAGAGGGGGCGCAGAGAGAGAGGGGGCGCAGAGAGAGAGGGGGCGCAGAGAGAGAGGGGGCGCAGAGAGAGAGGGGGCGCAGAGAATAGGATGTACATGAGTGCTTTTCATTGAGCAGTGCAGAAATAGCTGCAATAGAGGTCTGTACAAATGGTGCAGTGTGTAGACACATGCAAAGGTAGGGGAAGGAAAGAGGAGAACATGTGGATAAAAGCAGGAGTGTGGAAGTTAGAGAAATTAGAAAAGTTTAACAGAAAAGTGAGGAAACAGCAAGCAGAGAGAACAAGAGAGAGGTTACATTGGGATGACGTTCTGTGGTAGAGAGAAAATGCTAGGAGAGAGCTTTCAAATATTAGAGGACATGACTTGAGGGAGCAAATGTATAAATCAAAACCTGAGGGGGAGGTATAGCACGAAAGCTTGCACAGCAGATTATAGTCTTAAAGTTGCGTGTACCTCTCAGGGCATTCAAGAAGGTAAATTCTCACAAGTGCAGAGTTCATGATGAAATGCTGAATCCAGTTCCCCTCCAATTTAATTTTAATATAACTTATCCATTCTTCATTACTGCAAAAAGCAAACAAAACAAAACCACATTGCATTACTATTTTCAAAATGGATTGAATGGCATATTCAACAGTGACTGTGTAATGCCAATATTCCCCACTCACTCGTAGTGAAGCACTTATTGTACTAGTGTTGAAAGTAGGCCGGTAGAGTCAGGTACGCAGTACTGATAAAACAATAAGTGCGCGTCGTAAGTACCAGCTCCGCAACAGTGCGGGCATCACATTAGTGACGTGGATGAACATATATGGATAAGCCCATATTAAGGCATCACGTGACCAGAGCCGTCACTGACTGGGTATACGTAAAGACGCAGGGAGATGCAAGGAAAGGGAGGGAGAGAGACAGGGAGAAGATGGGAAACGGAGGGAGGCACGGATGGAGAGAGGGAGTTCTTCCGAGCTTCTGCTGGCCTCTCTCTTTCACTGGTGCATGCCGGGAGCTGGTCCCAACATCCACAAAGTGTGTGTGTATTATTGGTTGTATTTTATGGGGGTAGGAGGGTAGTGTGTATATTGTGTGTGTGGGAGTATTATATTGTGTGTAGAGGTGCAGAGGAGAGTACTAGATTGTGTATCTTGTGTAAGGGTGTTGTGTATATTGTGTTTGGAGCTATAATATTATTGGAGAGATTAGTATTGAGGAGGTATTATAGTGTGTATTGTGGGGAGTATTAGTGTGTGTATTGTTTGTGGGTGACAGATGCTGGGGTATGCAGCAATCCCTGCACTGAGGTCCGAGGCGGCTCTGCATCGCTCGCACGCACTGTGGATGACCAAGCATGTGCCCATGATAATCATGGCCTTAGAGGGATGAGTGTGTCAGAGCCTAGATGGGGCATATAAATATATAATGGAGGAGGGAGGAGGGAGGAGGGAGGATGGAGGAGGAGGAGATGATAGCATTGTAAAAGTTAACAAGATAGTTAGTTTAAGCAGAAAGTGAGGAGAGGTTAGAGATAAGGGTAGATGTCAGAGGAGAGAGTTCAATTAAGCTGAGGTATCGAGTAGGACAGGGGTGAGGGGAATGAGAAGTGGTGGATGATGAGAGCAGAAGAGGTCATGTACAAATAGACCTTGTTAGTCAGAGAGCAGACATTCCAGAGGGCACGTGAGAAGTGAAGAGTAAAGTGAGACATGGAATGTGGATTACATTAGATGGGTTAATACGCTTAGCAGGGAGGTGGAGAGAGAGAGGCAAGAGGCAGAGAGTGGTGTAGGGGTTGAGGAAGAGATGTTGCATGTACCTTATCAGAACATTAAAGAACATCAATTCACACTGGTGCAGAGTTGATGATGATTCCAGTTCACCTCCAATTCAATTTTAACAGAACTTTTTCATTCTTCATTACTGCAAAAAAAAAAAGTATAAAACATTGCATTACTATTTTCAAAATGGATTGAATTCCCCCAACAATAACTATGTGTTACCAATATATCCCTCTCAGTCCCACTGCAGCACATACTGTACCAGTGTGAAAGTAGGAAGGTACACAGTAACGGTAAAACAATACGTGCCGGTACTATGCACCATATGAATTATAAGGGGATGTAAATCTCCCAGTCTCTCTCCATATCCGCAACAGAGTGGGCTCCGGTCAGTGGCATGGATGCCCATGTATGGATATGCTCATATTTGGGCATCCCATGTCACTGACCGGAGCCGGCTCTGAGTATAGGGATATATGCGGAGACGCAGAGGTGCAAGGAAATGGGAGGAGGCACGGTGAGAAACAGGGAGAGACCACAGGAAGATAGAGGGCAACAACTTCCACAAGGTACATGTATGTGTATAATTGTTTGTATTTTGTGCAGAGGGGGTAATTTCAGATAAAATACAATTCTCCACCCTCTACGAAACAATTCCACTTTGTTCAGTAAGCCAGAAAGTCTTGGTCCCATGGGGACTGAATTTTAATGCAAATAAGGTCCTTAATACACAAGTAAAGAATATAGTTACTTATTCTCTACTGTAAGAAGTGCCACATTGCCCACTATTTGGGTCCTGTGCCCAGATTGTGACCATGCATGGCAGAGGTGAGATTCCACCAACACCAATTTGCTACACTCTCCAAGAGAGATAATTGTGGTCAGAGGTGGAACTAGGGGAGGGGGTGAGCAGGGTCACTGCCCAGGGAGTAACCTGACAGGGGGCACGGAAATCTCATTTAGTGCATATGGTGCGGCACTGCATTGATTGACCGGTCAATCTGCACTGCTGCCTGTCACAGTGACATCATGATCGGGCACTGTGATCAGCTATAGCACTGACCCAGGTGAGATAGTTCAGCACTTTACAAGGAGGGAACAGATGTTGTGGGTGACAGATGCTGGGGGTAGGCCAAGACTGTTGGCCAGAGTAACGTGGAGACTTACTGCACTCTGCATGCCCATCCTCTCCCTGACATCAGGGGAAGGAAGTGGCCCTGGGGTGTGTGTAGGTATGCCAGATGTCAGTGTATGCATAAGTAAGTATGTCTGTGTAGTGGGAGGTGTAGGGGCGTTAAGCTGGAGGACTTAAAACAGGCACACATCTCACTTCGCTGCGGACAATTTCCCTTTGCATAAGATTCTTGTGATTATGTCAATGATGATCAATAACTGCATCATAACACAGCCGCTCTATACAGAAGATGTACTTGCTATCAATGGTCATGGAGGTAATACGTCACACAATGTACAGATATAGCAAGGATTATTTCTTCCTCTGGTGCATTATGGCATTATGATGGGAAATGTTGTGAGATTCTGCATTATCAGCATCACTGAATCTTTTGGAAATTAAGTGATATTCTATGTTTTAATGCAATATTATGGATGATCAGCCGGTAAAATAATAATAGCTTGCTGTATCTGTAGCCATGCTCTACCCATGATGTGCTGAACCAATGACTGCAGAGAGATTCAGAGTGGTAAACATGACTGGAACGCATCTCTGAATAATGGGCAGCAAAGCAGTGCAGAATAGGAGGTGAAAGTATTTAAAATGGAAGACCCTTAGCAGCTGTGTGGGGAGTAGACAGTACAGACTGACCAAGTAAATGGTAAAAGGAGTAACTTCAACATTACTTGGCTTTGTTCTCCACATTGAAGCTTTCCTCCTCTTTACATCACTAATACTGATGCCATGTGTAACCTGTACTGAGAGTTATATAATCTACTGGCCTAGATGAAACCATGTGATGCAAACAGGATCCATCCCACTCCAGATTCATAGAATTGAACCACCTCAACCTTTCATAACAATCACATAGAACTGCAGCTGTGCGCTACTGCACATGTTCTTGTTATGAATGGTAGTAGATGTGGTCCTTGGGTCTTTACTTCATACTGTAGCCACACTCTACTCATGATGTATTGAATCAATGAAAACTTGCATGGTTCAGATCACAGGAAGGGGTAGAGTAGAGATGAAAATGTTCAATGTGAAACCCGTAGCAGCCGGATTGTGTGGAGTCAATAAAACGACAAATACTAAATGGTAAATGAGAAATATACACATTGCTTATCTGTCTCTGTGTAGTAATTTTCATTCTGTTCAACTGTCCTTCAAATTTTCTCTTTTGCAAGAAAAGGAACACATGGCTTCAATATTCACTTCTGTTCTGCAGTCATCCCTCCTGAAATAAAAGTTAAGCATTGCATTGTTATTATGATAATACATACAATAAACCTTGCTCCAAACCATTTGATGCAAAGCAAATCCACCTCCCACCCACAGCTGTGCTCCGTCTAGAGCATGCATGTCAAACTCCAGTCCTCGAGGGTCCCAAACAGGCCAGGTTTTCAGTAGGGATATCCTGAAAACCTGGCCTGTTTGCTGCCCTCGAGGACTGGAGTTTGACATCCTTGTTCTTGAGCTTCTACCACGCAAGTCATCCATGTGAGTGACACTGTACTGCAGTCCTGGTCTGCACACAATCTACTGAATCAATGACATCACACTGTAAAGGCAATCTACAAGATGTATTAGTTGTCCACACTTCCGAAATGTTACTTTTATGTCCAAATCACTTATTCCCATGACCTGATATTTGTATTTGTTATTTATAGGATTTTCACATGTATTACTACTGTGAAACGCTATATACATTAATAGTGCTATATAAATAAATACATACACATTTATATATAATAATAATAACAGCATGTTCTTTTAAAGCGCTGCTAGTTTTACGTAGCGCTATACAGAGACATTTTGCAGACACAAGTCCCTGCCCCATAGAGCTTACAATCTATGACATTGGTGCCTGAGGCACAGAGGATATGAAGTGACTTGCCCAAGGTCACACACACACAAATATATATACATAAATATATACACACACACACACACACACACACACACACACATATATATGAAAACTAACACAGAAAAAAAGAATCCCCTGAATAGCACTCTAACATACACAAATTGTATCAATAAAGGTTTATTAATCACATACACATAAATGGTTAAAATGAGGAGCAGTGGTGACCTACAAAGCTGTTATAAACTGAACCTTAAGGTGTGGGGAAAAATGCTACACTGCAGTAATAAGTACAAAGTGTGTAAATAAAGTGTAGAGGCAAGAAATATATGGAAATGAGAACACTCAGACCGGCCGGTCAAGTACTACCTAAGTTGAAGCCCCCTGTGTGAAGTGCTTGTATGAAACTAGTGTATAACTAACAAGCAAATGCTTGTCCGGGGGCTTAACATATAGACAGTTGATAGATGTATTTGAAGTTGCATATTCTGTGCCGTGGATTAATCAGTATACTGAAAGCAACTGAAGATGGTACAGTAGCTGTGATAGGTTGGCCTCATAGCTCCTCCTTCAATGGAGGAATCGGCTCACAGAGCACTTAAATCCCTAAGGCCTCGGTCCCGCTGCGCTCGTTGGCGCGGGCGGCGGGTCGCGAGTTCCCCACCAGCAGGGGAATCCTCGCGAGCCGGTCCCGGTCCCCCCTGGCTGCACAGAGCACTACACGCTGTAGCGCGTCAGCCGCTGGAGACACCAGAGAATGGTGTTTTCTAGCGTTGACGCGTGACGTGTGTGGCTGTGAGCCAATGGGGAGGGGAGGCTTCGGGAGGAGGAGAGGCTTCGGGGAGCGGGGAGGAGTGTGGAGTGAAAGCAGGTGAGTGCCTTTCTCTGTGTGTGTGTCTGAGTGCGTGCCTGTCTGTGTGTGTATGTGTCTGAGTGCGTGAGTGCCTGTCTGTGTGTGTGTGTGCCCGAGTGCCTGCCTCTGTCTGTGTGTGTGTGTGTGTGTGTATGAGTGCGTGAGTGCCTGCCTGTGTGTGCGCGCGTGTGTGTGTGTATGAGTGCGTGAGTGCCTGCCTGTGTGTGCGCGCGTGTGTGTGTGTATGAGTGCGTGAGTGCCTGCCTGTGTGTGCGCGCGTGTGTGTGTGTATGAGTGCGTGAGTGCCTGCCTGTGTGTGCGCGCGTGTGTGTGTGTATGAGTGCGTGAGTGCCTGCCTGTGTGTGTGTGTGCGCGTGTATGAATGAGTGCCTGCGTGTGTGTGTTTAAACTTACCTTCCAGCTCCAGCCCGAGTCCGTGGAGGGAGGGGGGGAGAGTAGCGGGTCCCTCCGCTCAAGCCACGCCCCCCCTCCCTGTCAAACCGCCCACCTCCCGCCCACCTCCCGCTCCCTACAGACCGCAGATCGCGGTCTGTGTATCTCAGCGCACCGCCTGTCAGCAGCGCAGGTGCGCTGACTCTGGGAGCGGGGCCTTAGCCTAAATGCCCAAAGAAAAAAATAAGCATGCAGTACTTAAAGTGAAAGTAAAATGAGAAATGAAATAAACACACACATTGAAAAATCACTCACCCGACTGAGAGCGCCTTCTACAGAGCGCTGTACCACTGCTCAGCTAGCAGCTAAAACTGTCTCATTTTCCCACCATTGAAGTTTACACATGTCCACGCCCCACTCTAACAAGACGCTGTGTACGGAAGCTCGCAGGAGACAAACTAGTGAGAGAAGGTGTAGCTGCTAGCCACACTCCACGAGGTGCATTGTGGGAAATGTAGTTCTTTGCCTTTTAGCTTCTCTGACTGGTTACTGATTACGTGATGTCACTAGGGGCGGGATTAGTGTGTTGCAATGTAACGGCCCGGCTGTATGATTGTCACAGAAGGGGGGAGCCTGAGAATGTCACGGATTTAATTACACATGTAATGATGTAATAACACAGCCATGAACTAAGACAGTATACTTATGGTCATGTGATATTTATAATGCATTTATTAACATTATTGTGTGGATTTGGGCTGAATTAAACTTGTATGGGATTGTCACTTTAATATCACAGTACCACTACTGTTTAACACTTATAATGACCTCCTGATTACAGATTATTAGGGACAGACTTAAAAAGGCCTGTGTAAATATTTATTATAGAGTGGCCTCTTTACTTTATAATATCAGGGAGTATCAGACAGGCCTGTGTTTATTTTTAATATACATTAGGGTGACCTAACTCCAGATTATTGGCCTTTCCCTCTGACAAATGCATATTTTCCTATACTGTGTTAATTTTGTTAGAACAAAATAAATATTCATGCGCTAAATGACAGTACCAGTGTGAGTCCCAATAAGAAGTAGTGAGGTAAAAAACCATGGTACCAGCAACATATGTAACTGATGGGGAGGGTGCTAAAATATATGGAGTGTGGCGTCCTGATTGCTAAATGAGGTGTATTATATCATAAGTGCATATAACAATATCCCTCATAGCAATCTATTAAGAACCAACAAGAACTAGGTAGCACAATAATCAGTGCTGCAGTTATAGCCTAATAATAAGTATATATATATATATATATATATATATATATATATATATATATATATATATATATATATATATATATATATATATATATATATATATATATATATATATATATATATATATATATACAGTGTTCGACAAACCTATACATTTGCTCGCCCCGGGCGAGTGGATTTAACCCCCGGGCGAGTAAATATTGGCCCAAGCAGCACACGTTTGGTACTAGGTGACGAGTAGATTTTTTTGTGTGGCGAGTAGATTTTTTGGTGATTTGTCAACCACTGTATATATATATATATATATATATATATATACTGCTGCGGCCAAGTTTATTCGAGCATTTGCCCGTTCTTGGCCGCAGCAGTAGCCTGGCGCGCGCCCGAGAGTGACGGGCGCGCGCCGAAGCAGCGGAAGAGCGCCCTCCGATCGGGGCGCTCTCCCTACCGCTGCCGGGTCCGCCGGGTCCCCCGGAACCCCCTGCCGCTGTCCCGCGATCGCGGGACACCAGGGCTCCCTCGGGGAGCCCCTGGACGCGCGTGCAGGGGGCGCACGCTCCCGAAGACACGTGACCGCGCGTCTATGACGCGCGGCACGCCGAGGGGCGGCCACTAGCAAGCCGGGAAATCTCCCGGCTTGCGGTACCGGCCACACTCGAATAAAGTGTGTCGGTACTATATATATATATATATATATATATATATATATATATATATATATATATATATATATATATATATATGTAACCCATATTCCCCCACCCAATCGCAGATAGGGTGCATGTGAGGGGAGCTATATGTATTACCCAGTGTGGTGCTTTACCTGTGAGGCTCACAGGAGGCCTGAGCCTCCGCCAATGAGAGCCTGGGGTGTATCCTCCTGAACAATACTATATGGTGCAGCGCCTCCACCTGTGATGGCTCCAAGCAGAGCGGGAGTTGTTCCTCACAGGACAATAATATAATATCACGCACACAGCATATAAAAGAACAGTGACTTTTCTAACAGTAACATAACTATGCATGTCATACATTAAGTGTCTCTCTTCTAGGAGACACAGTAACTCACGTGTCTCGCAGGATGCAACCCCTCACCGTGTACCCACACCATGTCCAACTCCCCACACCACAACCCCACCCCCAAAGTAAGGTATGTGTGTGTGTGACTGCACAGCCACTATGTACTGATTTATAGTTGGTGCACTTATGGATGTTACCTGCCGAGCGCTCCAGCGCTAGGACCTGCAAACAGACTTCGCAAAGGATCCGACGGTGAAGATACGTCAGGGTTACCTTCCAGGGCGATCCCACCCGGTTGGTTGCTGCTGTGCTTGAAGAGGTCTGATCCTAAACCTCTGTAATGGTGCTGCGACAGTCTCTGCTTCCTTCACTTCTCTCTCTCTCTAAAGTGACAGGTTCCTGTACTAGGGCCTGTCCCTGTGACCACCCACCCTCACTAGTGGGAAGTCAGGGCCTCAACTCTAGCCTGGGGATTTCTGGCCTAGGGCAGAATCTCGCAGCTCTCTGCCCACCTTCTTTCCCCCTTTGTCCCCTAAGTCTCACTCACTCACGTGCTTCCCAGTCTGCTTCCTGACTGCACAAAACAATGTATCAAATTCCCTGCTGCAGAGAATCTGCAAGTCTCAGTGGCTGGTTGGTTGCAGGTGACAGGGAACATAGGGCATTCACCAGAGGCTGCTGGGGGATGTAGTCCACTCAGAACCTCTTTCCTATGGGGACTGTGTGCGCGGTCTCTACTGCACCTGTGCAAAGCTGTAGTGGCCACCGCTACACATAACTGCACCTGCGCAACCTACCAGATCTCCTGTACACTTGTAATGGCCACCACTACCCTTGCCAACCTCTGCGTATTGCGCGAACCTCGCACCAAACACAACATGGCCGCTGTGGCTATCTGCGCATGCTCGAGCATCAGGGCCCCCGACGGCGCCGGCACAGATAGCGGCGCCAACTGGGAAAAGTCGCCATCCCCTTCCCCCACTGCCACAGGGGTAAGGCAAGGGGCAAAGGAACATCAGGGAAGCCGGGAGTGGCCCCCTTACATATATATATATATATATTGTGGTTGACAAATCACCCAAAAATCTACTCGCTGAACAAAAAAATCTACTCATCACCTAGCCCCGCCCCAGGCCCGCTTTAAAAAAAATTGAATAAATTCCTAGTAAGAACAACATTCGTTTTTGACATGTTTATTTATTGTATTACATTATACTACAATTAGTCCTTGTTAAGAGTGTGTGTGTGACACAGAGAGAGTGTGCGTGTGTGTGTGACACAGAGAGTGTGTGAGACACAGAGAGTGTGTGAGACACAGAGAGTGTGTGAGACACAGAGAGTGTGTGAGATAGGGTGAGGCAGAGGGTGACAGGGTGAGGCAGAGGGTGACAGGGTGAGACAGAGAATGACAGGGTGATACCGAGAGATACAGAGGTTGACAGGGAGAAAATGGGTGACATGGTGTGACACAGGGTGACAGGGTGAGACAGAGGGTGACAGGGTGAGACAGAGGGTGACAGGGGGAAACAGAGGGTGACAGAAAGTGAGACAGAGGGTGACAGAAAGTGAGACAGAGGGCGACAGAAAGTGAGACAGAGGGAAACAGGGTGGGTGACACACACACACACACACACACACACACACACACACACACACACACACACACACACACACACACACTCTCCCTCTTACACACACACTCTCTCTCTCCCTCTCACACACACACACACACAGACAGACATCAAACCCCTCCCCTCTGCGAGAGCGAGGGTCCGCCCTCACAAATTCCTCTATGCCTCTTATCAGCGGTGCAGACAGGAGATGAAATACAGCAGTGACCGCACGACCCTTCTTTTGGCGATGTTACATATATATACTGATAATAGTAAAAAGCAGAACAAATAATATAAAAAGGCAATTGCTTGCTTGGGAAGTAGCTTCTGCTGGGCCCAATTTGAGGAATCCCTTGTCAGTAGGGCCGCCAGCAGAAATCTTGGGGCCCAGGACAAATGCAAGGATCAGGCCCCCCTCCCTACCCCATAGCACACCTACCATGACATTTTTTTTAGGGCACAACTTTTACTCAAATGGTAGTGTTGCAAGGCCTATTTCACACCTCGCAAACCCCCCCATTTTACACTTTTTTATATTTTTATATATATATAAAAAGAGAGAGAGAGAGAGAGAGACAATCAAGTGGTTTCTTCTTCTCTTAGCCAAAGACGTACTACTCTATGTTCCTTTTCTCATTCTCCTATTTTTGTACCTTGGTATAATTGTATATACATACTTCACAGCATATGTTCCACCAAAGTAACTACGTCAGCGATGACAGCGACCAACAGTGGCACTACTGTGTTTAGGGTTCTACAGTGCACAGCCACCCTACACTACCCATCTGGTATTTCCACAGCCCAGATAGTTGAACAAACTGGCTGCGGTCCATATTACCTCTGACTCCAGCAATGCTTGGACAGTTTCCCCTATCTCTTTCTGCTCAATTTATTGGATACATAGCTTTGGATATATTTCAGCATTCTATGACACTCAGGATAGCGCTCATGATGTCATCAACAACCAGGGGACTCCCAATAGTTGCTATTATGTGATCAATTTTTACTGCACGCAGTCCTGAGTATACTATCAGCTTTGCCACAGTTGAGAGTCTGGCACATTTCTCTGCTGTACAAATGTGTCAGAGAACACATCCAGGCATTCAGTATACATCCCAGTTAGGCAGCGCTTATAGTAAGTGCGACGCGACGGGAGTAACGCTGGCGACTCAAAATTTGGAGCTGGGGAAATCAGATTTTTCAGAGGCTGTCGCCACATGTGACAGCCTCTGAACCAATCAATGCCCATGTCGCCAGCGACATCCCCGAAAGTTAAATTATAACTTTCGCAGGTGACGTCACCCGTCACTTCGCCAGTCGCGTTGCTGGCACTATAAGCATGACCTAGGGGAGGGCCCAGGAGACTCCCATACAACTCTGGAGAGTTTCTCTTAATTAAGGTAACTTTCCACTATGTGTCCTGTTCACAGCAATGCAGTACTAACTACATTTAAGCATGTCTGTAAGATACAAAAGTTAACCCATCATGCACCTTGGCCTAGGGAGGATTTGTTCCTATTAAGTACACCCAGTTTGGCAATGATTTTGGATGTCAGATTATCAATATGCAACTCAAATTTTAAATGGGAGTGAAACCAAATGCCAAGATATTTAAAATTAGTGACACTTTAGTTGGCTTCAATTAATTACTGCATTTATAAAATTCTGCAGAGCATCTAGTAACCTTGTAATATTAAGAGATGGCAGCCTTGGTATGTTATGCCTCTTTTTTCCTGTACACCGCAAAGGATTTTGTGGCCTATTCTAGTAACTCTGAAGTGAGGCAAACCACTTCTAAATAGCTCTCTTTATGTGAATTGGCCTACTTTGCTATGCTGTAAGCCAGGCCTGCACAGTTCCAGTCCTCGAGAGCCGCAAACAGGCCAGGTTTTCAGGATACCCTAACCCTAACTTCTTTCACTGCAGCCATTGTAATCAGACACTGCTAATGGAGGGTATGATACATTCTCTACCACTGAAAGAATATACATCTCAGTGGTAGACGGCTGATAAGAAGCTGTTTCAGTCTGGTTCTGCCAATTCGATCGGTTTAAAAAATCCTCCATTTTCAGGTCTATGTATGTTGATCTGATTTCTTAGGCTTTCAAGACGTTATAGCAGTCCTGTTTTTAGTGCTCATTCTCTCCCCCTTTATCTCTCAACTTTTCTCTCTCCCTTTATCACTCACTCCCCCTTTATCTCCTTCTATATGACCCTTGCCTCACTTCCCCTGACTCAAACTAATCAATCTTTAATCACCTCTCTCTACCTCTTCTCCCTCTCCCACTCCCTTCTCGCTCCCTTCTCTCTCACTCTCCCTTCTCTCCATTTTTTCACTCGGACTCCCACTGGTATTAGTATCTCAGATTTATTTTGATTTTTGGTGTGCAACATTTTTCCACATTACATAGCACTTGTGAGCAAGACATCCAGTCCAGCCACTGCTGATGGGACACTGTTCTTTCACTGATCGCTATATCTGAGCTATTGGGAAACAATTTTAAACACTATTACATTCTCTGCTCTTTCTCTCAGCTGCTATCTCGGTCATTGTGCCCAGCATACTGCTGCGGCACAGTTTATTCGAGCATTTGCCCGTTCTGTGCCGCAGCAGTAGCCTGGCGCGCGCCCGAGAGTGACGGGCGCGCGCCGAAGCAGCGGAAGAGCGCCCTCCGATCGGGGCGCTCTCCCTACCGCTGCCGGGTCCGCCGGGTCCCCCGGAACCCCCTGCCGCTGTCCCGCGATCGCGGGACACCAGGGCTCCCTCGGGGAGCCCCTGGACGCGCGTACAGGGGGCGCATGCTCCCGAAGACGCGTGACCGCGCGTCTATGACGCGCGGCACGCCGAGGGGCGGCCACTAGCAAGCCGGGAAATCTCCCGGCTTGCGGATCTGGCCGCAGTGTAATAAACTGTGTCGCCAGTGTATGGCGTCATCAGGCATATTAATGCTTCCAACATCCCAGGAGAAAATGGTTATATTGTTTTGAACAAGGGGCCTATTTCTGATGACTTATTCCTGCATTAGTAATATGTGTCATATATCTTGGCTCAATCAGAGGCTTGGTTGAAAACTGAGCCCCTGATGGAACCACATGTGCTTAAGGTGGGATATCCTGAAAACCTGACCTGTTGGACAGGCTTGAGTACTGGAGTTGAGAACCCCTGTTCAAACATTTATCTTCCTACCAGTACATAGGTAATTTCAAGAAATTAAACAAAAAAAGGTAGAAAAACTTTAAACAGCAAAATAACCATACAGTAACTTGTAAACCTTGAGAAATGCATCTTAATAGGGTCATGTCACACTGAAAATATAGTATTCCCAGGTTTAACCCTTGCATTCATCAGCCAGATATGTTGAGTCTTTAAGTTGCATTCATTGTTTTGAAATAGACTTGGTATTTTATGTCTCTTTTTTCCTGTACACCGTAAAGGATTTTGCGGCCTAGTCTAGAAACTCTGAAGTGAGACAAATCACTTCGAAAGAGCACTCTAGATGCGAATTGGCATGGTTTGCTATGCTGCAAGCCCTTCTCGCATGTCCAATCTGTATCTAAAAAGGCTTTGTACGAAGCTGTTTCAGTCTGGTTCTGCCAATTCGATCGGTTTTAAAAAATCCTTCATTTTCAGTGTATGTTGATCTGATTTCTTAGGCTTTAAAAACATTAAAGCAGTCCTGTTTTAAGAGCTCATTCTCTCCCCCTTTCTCTCTCCCTTTATCACTCACTCCCCCTTTATCTCTCTCGATATGACCCTTGCCTTACTTCCCCGACTAAAACTGCCCCCTCTTTAAACACCACTCTTTACCTCTGCTCTCTCTCCCTCTCCCTTCTCTCTCCCTCTCCCTTCTCTCTCATTTTCCCTTCTATCTCACATTCCCTTCTCTCTCACTTTCCCTTCTCTCCATTTTTTCACCCTGACTCCCACTCTATTTCTTTCACTCAACCCGTCTCTTGCTCTCACACATACTCCCAAAGAGTAACCCTAGAAAATACAAGAGATATCTAGAAATCTAATTGCAAGGTAATAAGTCACATTAAGTGAAATGCACAATGGAATAGTCCCCCCCTTTTTTTAAAAAAACGGTAGATTCCTTACATTTTAGCTATTTGCACTTCTATATTTGTAACACTGGTAATTGCTATAATAACACTGTTACTTTTTTTTAGTTTGTACATGCACACACACACAATTAAATGACCTACTGTATCTCAGTACCTCAGATAGACACAGACACACACACACGCCTATGCAGTAAGCGTTCATAAGCCACTTATCAAGCACTTAATGCCTACTGCTATTCAGTAAGCAGTGATAGTGGGTGATAAGGCGGGAAGGTTGGAAGAGATCACGTGCCACTACATGGGTATTCTGAAGTATACACAGCGTGAAGTGTTCGAATAAAGGCCGCTGCTGCTGCTGCTGCAGCTGTACATTCATATGTGCAATAATGAAAGAAAAATCAATGGCGTCTATCCTCATACAATGAGTTTTGGATTCAAATAAGGCATTTCATAGCACAAGGAGAAAAACATATTAGTTAGTAATTTTGCATTTAAAATGGGAAATGCTCAATAATATAATAATATAATTTATAATAATATAATATAGGTCCCTGCCCCATGGAGCTTACAATCTATGTTTTTGGTGCCTGAGGCACAGGGAGATAAAGTGACTTGCCCAAGGTCACAAGGATCTGACACCAGGAATTGAACCAGGCCCCAGGCTTCAAACTCTCAGTGCCACTCAGTGTCTTTTACTCACTGAGCCACTCCCTCTCCACAAGAGTGCAAGAGTGCAAGAGTGCAAGAGTGCAAGAGTGCAAGAGTGCAAGAAAGCAAGAAAGAAAGAAAGCAACTGTCTACTGCACCGACACACTTTATTCGAGCAAATACCCAGTATGTACCTGGCAGATACCTGGAATGTGCCGCTCCTCACCTCTGACAAGCCCCGTTGCGTTTGCCTTCCCAGCCTGGGTTCATGCCTGGCTGACGGGCGGCTAATCTGTTAAATGATAATGATAAGGATTTAATAGGCTGCAATGCTTCGCGTGTCTACCAGATGGCATAAATTCATGAATTGTAATGCAGTATATATATATATACTGTGCAGTATTGCAGCCAGCGGGAATAAAATGCTTAAATCCCTGCATGGAAAATACCTCAATGCACTCGGGCAGAAAACAGTCACAAACCTCAATACACCCGGGTATACCCGAATTCGTGGGACTAGCCAAGCTCGAATAAAGTGTGTCGACAGTGTATACTTCCTAATGTGTGGATTCAGAACCACAAACATGAAAAAATATATAATTAAGCAATAATTAAGAGCGGAGAGAAAAATACTAAAATAATTCAGTCAATTCATAGTGAATTAAAAGAAATTAGAGAATTAGTACATGTAAAATATTTTTATTTGTTAAGAATAGATTGATTTAAGATGACACACACACATACACACACACACACACACAATTAAATGACATATCCCTGGACCTCAGACACACACACTGACATTACAATAAGCAGAATAGATACATTTAGTTTTTGTTACAATTTGTCTCACTCCCAGTTGTAAGACATCAATCATTGTAAACTCTTGAACTCCAGGATGAGTTTGCAGCAAAGCTTCATGGGCACTGTAGTTTTTTTGTCTCTGCTACAAATTCTCTAATTGGTCACTGATCATGTGATGTCAGATGGGCCTGGGCTTCAATTCAAAGTGTTTAACCGAGTGGTGTGTGTCTCAAATACAGTAAGTTGCTTTATTTTTTTATCTCTGGGAATCTTCTGTGATTAAAGAGGGTCTGTTACTGAAAAAGCACAAAGCTGCTGATTACTTTCTGTTTAATAGAGAAATATTCATAAGGTATCAGTGTTTATTTGAGATGTGTCTGTACCTGAAAGGCTCAACCACCCCTGTTTGTGGGGCTCTTGTGTATGAAATAGCCCAGAGCAACTACCCCTAGAGATAATATACACACATACACACCCACATACTGTAATGTGTGTGTGTGTGTGTGTGTGTGTTTGTGTGTGTGTGTGTATATATATCCACTTTTTATTGTCTCTATAAGAGTTCTGATAAAGATTGTAAATACTGTAAATGTTTATCAGTTGATCAAAAAAGATTTGATCAGAAGAGTTGCCCTGTAAATTATCTATTCAGAGCAGCAATACCAGTATATATGTTAGACAGTGATTGTGGTTTGAATGGTGAATTTTGCAAGTATCTATCTGCGAGTTAATAACATACAAAACATTTACAGACCTGCTGTTATTACTCTGTGAGTTATGATATGATCTCAAACTGTGATTTTTGCCAACATTTGTTTGCTAGCTAGCCACATACAAATCAATTACAGACCTGCTGTTATTACTCTGAGAGTCATGATATGATGATATATGGCAAGAGATCCAAATAATCCTCATCCTATTTACATATCAGCCACAAAAAGGGATTTTTAATAATGTATATGTGTTTTTAATTATCTATGTAGAATTAATAAAATTTTATTATTTTCTGATATCCGCAGTGATTCTGGCCAACCTGACAGATCTGCAGTAATATACTGCAAGACCAATTTGTTTGCTAGCTAGCCACATGCAAATCAATTACAGACCTGCTGTTATTACTCTGAGAGTCATGATATGATGATATATGGCAATAGATTCAAATAATCCTCATCCTATTTACATATCAGCCACAAAAAGGGATTTTTAATAATGTATATGTGTTTTTAATTATCTATGTAGAATTAATAAAATTTTATTATTTTCTGATATCCGCAGTGATTCTGGCCAACCTGACAGATCTGCAGTAATATACTGCAAGACCAATTTGTTTGCTAGCTAGCCACATACAAATCAATTACAGACCTGCTGTTATTACTCTGAGAGTCATGATATGATGATATATGGCAATAGATCCAAATAATCCTCATCCTATTTACATATCAGCCACAAAAAGGGATTTTTAATCATGTATATGTGTTTTTAATTATCTATGTAGAATTAATAAAATTTTATTATTTTCTGATATCCGCAGTGATTCTGGCCAACCTGACAGATCTGCAGTAATATACTGCAAGACCAATTGTTGTCTACCTTTACCATACGAATGACAATAGAGTGCTGTATATAAGGGGAACTCTTCTGATCAAATCTTTTTTGATCAACTCTGATAAACATTATATCTATACCCCTTGAGCACCTGTCGTTTGATCCTATATACCTATTCATAATGGTGATTGCGGTCACATTCACGTACTTTAAATACTGTACATGTTAATTTTTCTTTGGTTTGAAATATGGTATTCATTGGTTTATCATCAACCAGCCCTGTTTGTGGGTGGCTCTTTGCATAGTTCTGTGTATTCTCTGTGTTTTTTCTGTTAAGTTTGCTGAGTAACCTTGTGATATAAAGAGATGGCAGCCTTAGTTTGTTATGCCTCTTTTTTTCCCTGTAAACCTCAATGGCTTTTGCGGCCTATCCTAGCCACTCTGAAGTGAGACAAACCGCTTCTAAAGAGTACTCTAGATGCAAATGTAAATAAAAAGTATAATAGAATTTGAACACATGGCTGCTCAACTCAAGTCCTTAAGCCACGAAACATGTCTGAATTTCAGGATTTTCCAGCTTCAGCACAAGTGGCTCAAACAGAGGCTTGTTTGAAGACAGAGACCCTGATTGAGCCACCTGTGCTGAAGCAGGGACTGATTAAAGCATCTGTGTTGAAGCTTGGATATCCTGAACACCTGACCTCCCTTCTCTCTCTCCCTTTCCCTTCTCTCTCTTTCCATTCTCAACCTCTCCCTCTCCCTTCTCTCTCTCTCTCCCTCTCCCTTCTCTCTCTCCCCCTCCCTTCTCTCTCCCTCTCCCTTATAACTCCCTCGTCATTCCCTCTCCCTCTCCCTTCTCTCTCTCAACCATTCCTTTCTCTCTCACCCTCTTCCTTCTCTCTGTCTCTCCCTCTCTCTTCTCTCTCTCGCCCTTCTCTCTCCTCTCTCCCTCTCCCTTCTCTCTCCCTCTCCCTTCTCTCTCCCTTTTCCTTGTCACTCCCTCATCACTCTCTCTCTCTCCCTCTCTCTCTCTCTCTCTCTCTCTCTCTATCTCTCTCTCTCTCTCTCTCTCTCTCTCTCTCTCTCTCTCTCTCTCTCTCTCTCTCTCTCTCTCTCTCTCCCTTCTCCATCTTCCTTCTTCTCCATCTCCCTTCTCTCTACATCTACCTTCTCTCTCTCCGTATCCCTTCTCTCTCTCCCTATCCCTTCTCTCTCTCCCTATCCCTTCTCTCTCTCCCTATCCCTTCTCTCTCTCCCTCTTCCTTCTCTCTCCCTATCCCTTGTCGCTCCCTCTCCCTTGTTTCTACCTCTCCCTTGTCTCTCCATTCTCTCTCCCTCTTCCTTCTCTCTCCCTCTTCCTTCTCTCTCCCTCTTCCTTCTCTCTCCCTCTTCCTTCTCTCTCCCTCTTCCTTCTCTCTCCCTCTTCTTTCTCTCTCCCTCTTCCTTCTCTCTCCATCTTCCTTCTCTCTCCCTCTTCCTTCTCTCTCCCTTTCCATTCTCTCTCCCTTTTCCTTTCCCCTCCCTTTTCCTTCTCTCTCCCTCTCCCTTCTCTCTCCTTCCTCTCTTCCTTGTCACCCCCTTCTCTCTCCCTATCCCTTCTCTCTCCCTTTCCTTGTCTCTCCCTCTCCCTTGTCTCTCCATTCTCTCTCCCTTTCCTTCTCTCTCCCTTTTCCTTCTCTCTCCCTTTCCCTTCTCTCTCCCTTTTCTTTCTCTCTCCCTTTTCTTTCTCTCTCCCTTCTCTCTCCCTTCTCTCTCCCTTTTCTCACTCCCTTCTCTATCCCTCTGCCTTCTCTCTCCCTTCTCTCTCCCTATCCCTTCTCTCTCCCTCTTCCTTCTCTCTCCCTCTTCCTTCTCTCTCCCTCTTCCTTCTCTCTCCCTTTCCAATCTCTCTCCCTTTTCCTTGTCTCTCCATTCTCTCCCTTTTCCTTTCCCCTCCCCTTTCCTTCGCTCTCCCTCTCCCTTCTCTCTCTCTCCACTCCCTTCTCTCTCTCTCTCCCCCTCCCTTCTCTCTCCCTCTCCCTTATAACTCCCTCATAATTCCCTCTACCTCTCTCTCTCCCTCTCCCTTCTCTCTCTCTCCCTTTCCCTTCTCTCTCACCCTCTTCCTTCTGTCTGTCTCTCCCTCTCCCTTCTCTCTCTCTCCCTTCTCTCTCTCCTCTCTCCCTCTCCCTTCTCTCTCCCTCTCCCTTCTCTCTCCCTTTTCCTTGTCACTCCCTCATCACTCTCTTTCTCTCCCTTCTCTCTCTCTCTCCCTTCTCTCTCTCCCTCTTCCTTCTCTCTCCCTATCCCTTGTCGCTCACTCTCCCTTGTTTCTACCTCTCCCTTGTCTCTCCATTCTCTCTCCCTCTTCCTTCTCTCTCCCTCTTCCTTCTCTCTCCCTCTTCCTTCTCTCTCCCTCTTCCTTCTCTCTCCATCTTCCTTCTCTCTCCCTCTTCCTTCTCTCTCCCTTTTCCTTTCCCCTCCCTTTTCCTTCTCTCTCCTTCTCTCTCCCTTCTCTCTCCCTCCTCTCTCCCGTGTCACTCCATTCTCTCTCCCTCTCCCTTCTCTCTCCCTATCCCTTCTCTCTCCCTTTCCTTGTCGCTCCCTCTCCCTTGTTTCTACCTCTCCCTTGTCTCTCCATTCTCTCTTCCTTTTCCTTCTCTCTCCCTTTTCCTTCTATCTCCCTTTCCTTCTCTCTCCCTTCTCCATATCCACATTTATTGACTATAAGAGTTCTGATAAAGATTGTAAGTACTGTACTGTAACTTGTAATGTTTATGCGGTTAGAAATATGGTATTCATTGGTTTATCATCAACCAGCCCTGTTTGTGGGTGGCTCTTGTGTATGAAATAGTCCATAGCACCTACCCCTAGAGATAATGTACACATACACACCCACATACTGTAATGTGTGTGTGTGTGTGTGTGTGTGTATATCCACATTTATTGTCTACAAGGGTACTGATAAAGATTGTAAGTACTGTAACTTGTAATGTTTATGCAGTTTGAAATATGGTATTAATTGGTTTATCATCAACCAGCCCTGTTTGTGGGGCTCTTTTGTGTGAAATAGCCCAGAGCACCTACCCCTAGAGATAATGTACACATATACACCCACATACTGTAATGTGTGTGTTTATATCCACATTTATTGTCTATAAGAGTTCTGATAAAGATTGTAAGTACTGTAACTTGTAATGTTTATGTGGTTTTAAATATGGTATTCATTGGTTTATCATCAACCAGCCCTGTTTGTGGGGCTCTTGTGTATGAAATTCCCCAGAGCACCTACCCCCTTTATTGTCTCCATAAGAGTTCTGTTAAAGATTGTAAATACTGTGAATGTTAATGTTTCTGTGGTTTGAAATTTGGTATTCATTGGTTTATCATCAACCAGTTCTGTTTGTGGGTGGCTCTTTGCATTGTTCTGTGTATTCTCTGTGTTTTTCTGTTATGTTTGCTGAGTAACCTTGTGATATAAAGAGATGGCAGCCTTGGTTTGTTATGCCTCTTTTTTCCTGTACACAGCAAAAGATTTTGCGGCCTATTCTAATCACTCTTAAGTGAGACAAACCGCTTCTAAAGAGCACTCTAGATGCAAATGTAAATAATAGGTATCATAGAATTTGAACACATGGCTGCTCAACTCAAGTCCTTAATCCCCCAAACTGGTCTGAATTTCAGGATTTTACAGCTTCAGCACAATTTTACAGCTTCAGCACAAGTGGCTCAAACAGAGGCTTGTTTGAAGACAGAGACCCTGATTGAGCCACCTGTGCTGAAGCAGGGACTGATTAAAGCATCTGTGTTGAAGCTTGGATATCCTGAACACCTGACCTCCCTTCTCTCTCTCCCTTTCCCTTCTCTCTCTCTCCCTTCTCAACCTCTCCCTCTCCCTTCTCTCTCTCTCCCTCTCCCTTCTCTCTCTCTCTCCCTCTCCATTCTCTCTCTCTCCCCCTCCCTTCTCTCTCCCTCTCCCTTATAACTCCCTCGTCATTCCCTCTCTCTTCTCTCTCTCTCCCTTTCCCTTCTCTCTCACCCTCTTCCTTCTCTCTCCCTCTCCCTCTCCCTTCTCTCTCTCTCCCTTCTCTCTCTCCTCTCTCCCTCTCCCTTTTCTCTCCCTCTCCCTTCTCTCTCCCTTTTCCTTGTCACTCCCTCATCACTCTCTCTCTCCCTTCTCTCTCTCTCTCTCTCTCTCTCACTCTCTCTCTCTCTCTCTCTCTCTCTCTCTCTCTCTCTCTCTCTCTCCCTTCTCTCTCTCTCCCTTCCATCTTCCTTCTTTCTCCATCTCCCTTCTCTCTACATCTACCTTCTCTCTCTCCGTATCCCTTCTCTCTCTCCGTATCCCTTCTCTCTCTCCCTATCCCTTCTCTCTCTCCCTATCCCTTCTCTCTCTCCCTATCCCTTTTCTCTCTCCCTCTTCCTTCTCTCTCCCTATCCCTTGTCGCTCCCTCTCCCTTGTTTCTACCTCTCCCTTGTCTCTCCATTCTCTCTCCCTCTTCCTTCCCTCTCCCTCTTCCTTCTCTCCCCATCTTCCTTCTCTCTCCATCTTCCTTCTCTCTCCATCTTCCTTCTCTCTCCCTCTTCCTTCTCTCTCCCTCTTCCTTCTCTCTCCTTTCCAATCTCTCTCCCTTTTCCTTGTCTCTCCATTCTCTCCCTTTTCCTTTCCCCTCCCCTTTCCTTTGCTTTCCCTCTCCCTTCTCTCTCTCTCCACTCCCTTCTCTCTCTCTCTCTCTCTCTCTCTCTCTCTCTCTCCTCTCCCTTCTCTCTCTCTCCCTTTCCCTTCTCTCTCACCCTCTTCCTTCTCTCTGTCTATCCCTCTCCCTTCTCTCTCTCTCCCTTCTCTCTCTCCTCTCTCCCTCTCCCTTCTCTCTCCCTCTCCCTCCTCTCTCCCTTTTCCTTGTCACTCCCTCATCACTCTCTTTCTCTCCCTTCTCTCTCTCTCTCCCTTCTCTCTCTCCCTCTTCCTTCTCTCTCCCTATCCCTTGTCACTCCCTCTCCCCTTGTTTCTACCTCTCCCTTCTCTCTCCCTCTCCCTCCTCTCTCCCTTTTCCTTGTCACTCCCTCATCACTCTCTCTCTCCTTCTCTCTCTCTCTCTCTCTCTCTCTCTCTCCTCCTTCTCTCTCTCTCCCTTCTCCATCTTCCTTCTTTCTCCATCTCCCTTCTCTCTACATCTACCTTCTCTCTCTCCGTATCCCTTCTCTCTCTCCATATCCCTTCTCTCTCTCCCTATCCCTTCTCTCTCTCCCTATCCCTTTTCTCTCTCCCTCTTCCTTCTCTCTCCCTATCCCTTGTCGCTCCCTCTGCCTTGTTTCTACGCTCTCCCTTGTCTCTCCATTCTCTCTCCCTCTTCCTTCCCTCTCCCTCTTCCTTCCCTCTCCCTCTTCCTTCTCTCTCCATCTTCCTTCTCTCTCCATCTTCCTTCTCTCTCCATCTTCCTTCTCTCTCCCTCTTCCTTCTCTCTCCCTCTTCCTTCTCTCTCCCTCTTCCTTCTCTCTCCCTCTTCCTTCTCTCTCCCTTTCCATTCTCTCTCCCTTTTCCTTTCCGCTCCCCTTTCCTTCTCTCTCCCTCTCCCATCTCTCTCCCTCCTCTCTCCCTTGTCACCCCCTCTCTCTCTCCCCTCTCCCTTCTCTCTCCCTATCCCTTCTCTCTCCCTTTCCTTGTCTCTCCCTCTCCCTTGTCTCTCCATTCTCTCTCCCTTTTCCTTCTCTCTCCCTTTTCCTTCTCTCTCCCTTTTCCTTCTCTCTCCCTTTTCCTTCTCTCTCCCTTTCCCTTCTCTCTCCCTTTTCTTTCTCTCTCCCTTTTCTCACTCCCTTCTCTATCCCTCTGCCTTTCTCTCCCTTCTCTCTCCCTATCCCTTCTCTCTCCCTCTTCCTTCTCTCTCCCTCTTCCGTCTCTCTCCCTTTCCATGCTCTCTCCCTTTTCCTTATCTCTCCATTCTCTCCCTTTTCCTTACCCCTCCCCTTTCCTTCGCTCTCCCTCTCCCTTCTCTCTCTCTCCACTCCCTTCTCTATCTCCCCCTCCCTTCTCTCTCCCTCTCCTTATAACTCCCTCGTCATTCCCTCTCCCCTCTCCCTTCTCTCTCTCAACCATTCCTTTCTCTCTCACCCTCTTCCTTCTCTCTGTCTCTCCCTCTCTCTTCTCTCTCTCTCCCCTTCTCTCTCTCCCCTCTCCCTTCTCTCTCCCTCTCCCTTCTCTCTCCCTTTTCCTTGTCACTCCCTCATCACTCTCTCTCCCTTCTCTCTCTCCTCTCTCTCTCTCCTCTCTCTCTCTCTCTCTCTCTCTCTCTCTCTCTCTCTTCCCACTCTCTCACTCTCTCCTCTCTCTCTCTCTCTCTCTCTCCCTTCTCCATCTTCCTTCTTCTCCATCTCCCTTCTCTCTACATCTACCTTCTCTCTCTCCCTATCCCTTCTCTCTCTCCCTCTTCCTTCTCTCTCTCCCTCTTCCTTCTCTCTCTCCCTCTTCCTTCTCTCTCCCTATCCCTTGTCGCTCCCTCTCCCTTGTTTCTACCTCTCCCTTGTCTCTCCATTCTCTCTCCCTCTTCCTTCTCTCTCCCTCTTCCTTCCCTCTCCCTCTTCCTTCCCTCTCCCTCTTCCTTCTCTCCCCATCTTCCTTCTCTCTCCATCTTCCTTCTCTCTCCATCTTCCTTCTCTCTCTCCATCTTCCTTCTCTCTCCATCTTCCTTCCCTCTCCCTCTTCCTTCTCTCCCCATCTTCCTTCTCTCTCCATCTTCCTTCTCTCTCCCCCTCCCTTATAACTCCCTCGTCATTCCCTCTCCCTTCTCTCTCTCCCTTTCCCTTCTCTCTCACCCTCTTCCTTCTCTCTCCCTCTCCCTCTCCCTTCTCTCTCTCTCCCTTCTCTCTCTCCTCTCTCCCTCTCCCTTCTCTCTCCCTCTCCCTTCTCAATCCCTTTTCCTTGTCACTCCCTCATCACTCTCTCTCTCTCCCTTCTCTCTCTCTCCCTTCTCCATCTTCCTTCTTTCTCCATCTCCCTTCTCTCTACATCTACCTTCTCTCTCTCCGTATCCCTTCTCTCTCTCCCTATCCCTTCTCTCTCTCCCTATCCCTTCTCTCTCTCCCTCTTCCTTCTCTCTCCCTATCCCTTGACGCTCCCTCTCCCTTGTTTCTACCTCTCCCTTGTCTCTCCATTCTCTCTCCCTCTTCCTTCCCTCTCCCCCTTCCTTCTCTCCCCATCTTCCTTCTCTCCCCATCTTCCTTCTCTCTCCATCTTCCTTCTCTCTCCATCTTCCTTCTCTCTCCATCTTCCTTCTCTCTCCATCTTCCTTCCCTCTCCCTCTTCCTTCTCTCCCCATCTTCCTTCTCTCTCCATCTTCCTTCTCTCTCCCCCTCCCTTATAACTCCCTCGTCATTCCCTCTCCCTTCTCTCTCTCCCTTTCCCTTCTCTCTCACCCTCTTCCTTCTCTCTCCCTCTCCCCTCTCCCTTCTCTCTCTCCCTTCTCTCTCTCCTCTCTCCCTCTCCCTTCTCTCTCCCTCTCCCTTCTCAATCCCTTTTCCTTGTCACTCCCTCATCACTCTCTCTCTCTCCCTTCTCCTCTCTCTCCCTTCTCCATCTTCCTTCTTTCTCCATCTCCCTTCTCTCTACATCTACCTTCTCTCTCTCCGTATCCCTTCTCTCTCTCCCTATCCCTTCTCTCTCTCCTATCCCTTCTCTCTCTCCCTCTTCCTTCTCTCTCCCTATCCCTTGACGCTCCCTCTCCCTTGTTTCTACCTCTCCCTTGTCTCTCCATTCTCTCTCCCCTCTTCCTTCCCTCTCCCCCTTCCTTCTCTCCCCATCTTCCTTCTCTCCCCATCTTCCTTCTCTCTCCATCTTCCTTCTCTCTCCATCTTCCTTCTCTCTCCATCTTCCTTCTCTCTCCATCTTCCTTCTCTCTCCATCTTCCTTCTCTCTCCATCTTCCTTCTCTCTCCATCTTCCTTCTCTCTCCCTTTCCATTCTCTCTCCCTTTTCCTTTCCCCTCCCTTTTCCTTCTCTCTCCCTCTCCCTTCTCTCTCCCTCCTCTCTCCCTTGTCACCCCCTTCTATCTCCCTCTCCCTTCTCTCTCCCTATACCTTCTCTCTCCCTCTTCCTTCTCTCTCCCTCTTACTTCTCTCTCCCTTTCCATGCTCTCTCCCTTTTCCTTATCTCTCCATTCTCTCCCTTTTCCTTTCCCCTCCCCTTTCCTTCGCTCTCCCTCTCCCTTCTCTCTCTCTCTCCACTCCCTTCTCTCTCTCTCTCCCCCTCCCTTCTCTCTCCCTCTCCCTTATAACTCCCTCGTCATTCCCACTACCTCTCTCTCTCCCTCTCCCTTCTCTCTCTCTCCCTTTCCCTTCTCTCTCACCCTCTTCCTTCTCTCTGTCTCTCCCTCTCCCTTCTCTCTCTCTCCCCTTCTCTCTCCTCTTCCCCTCTCCCTTCTCTCTCCCTCTCCATGCTCTCTCCCTTTTCCTTATCTCTCCATTCTCTCCCTTTTCCTTTCCCCTCCCCTTTCCTTCGCTCTCTCTCTCCCTTCTCTCTCTCTCCACTCCCTTCTCTCTCTCTCTCTCCCCCTCCCTTCTCTCTCCCTCTCCCTTATAACTCCCTCGTCATTCCCTCTACCTCTCTCTCTCCCTCTCTCTCTCTCCCTTTCCCTTCTCTCTCTCTCCCTTTCCCTTCTCTCTCACCCTCTTCCTTCTCTCTGTCTCTCCCTCTCCCTTCTCTCTCTCTCCCTTCTCTCTCTCCTCTCTCCCTCTCCCTTCTCTCTCCCTTCTCTCTCCCTTTTCCTTGTCACTCCCTCATCACTCTCTCTCTCTCCCTCTCTCTCTCTCTCTCTCCCTTCTCTCTCTCTCCCTTCTCCATCTTCCTTCTTTCTCCATTTCCCTTCTCTCTACATCTACCTTCTCTCTCTCTGTATCCCTTCTCTCTCTCCGTATCCCTTCTCTCTCTCCCTATCCCTTCTCTCTCTCCCTATCCCTTTTCTCTCTCCCTCTTCCTTCTCTCTCCCTATCCCTTGTCGCTCCCTCTGCCTTGTTTCTACCTCTCCCTTGTCTCTCCATTCTCTCTCCCCTCTTCCTTCCCTCTCCCTCTTCCTTCTCTCTCCATCTTCCTTCTCTCTCCATCTTCCTTCTCTCTCCCTCTTCCTTCTCTCTCCCTATCCCTTGTCGCTCCCTCTGCCTTGTTTCTACCTCTCCCTTGTCTCTCCATTCTCTCTCCCTCTTCCTTCCCTCTCCCTCTTCCTTCTCTCTCCATCTTCCTTCTCTCTCCATCTTCCTTCTCTCTCCATCTTCCTTCTCTCTCCATCTTCCTTCTCTCTCCCTCTTCCTTCTCTCTCCCTCTTCCTTCTCTCTCCCTCTTCCTTCTCTCTCCCTTTCCATTCTCTCTCCCTTTTCCTTTCCGCTCCCCTTTCCTTCTCTCTCCCTCTCCCTTCTCTCTCCCTCCTCTCTCCCTTGTCACCCCCTCCTCTCTCCCTCTCCCTTCTCTCTCCCTATCCCTTCTCTCTCCCTTTCCTTGTCTCTCCATCTCCCTTGTCTCTCCATTCTCTCTCCCTTTTCCTTCTCTCTCCCTTTTCCTTCTCTCTCCCTTTTCCTTCTCTCTCCCTTTTCCTTCTCTCTCCCTTTTCCTTCTCTCTCCTTTTCCCTTCTCTCTCCCTTTTCTTTCTCTCTCCCTTTTCTCACTCCCTTCTCTATCCCTCTGCCTTTCTCTCCCTTCTATTTCCCTATCCCTTCTCTCTCCCTTTCCATGCTCTCTCCCTTTTCCTTTCCCCTCCCCTTTCCTTCGCTCTCCCTCTCCCTTCTCTCTCTCTCCACTCCCTTCTCTATCTCCCCCTCCCTTCTCTCTCCCTCTCCCTTATAACTCCCTCGTCATTCCCTCTCCCTCTCCCTTCTCTCTCTCAACCATTCCTTTCTCTCTCACCCTCTTCCTTATCTCTGTCTCTCCGTCTCTCTTCTCTCTCTCTCCCTTCTCTCTCTCCCTCTCCCTTCTCTCTCCCTCTCCCTTCTCTCTCCCTTTTCCTTGTCACTCCCTCATCACTCTCTCTCCCTTCTCTCTCTCTCTCTCTCTCTCTCTCTCTCTCTCCCTTCTCCATCTTCCTTCTTCTCCATCTCCCTTCTCTCTACATCTACCTTCTCTCTCTCCCTATCCCTTCTCTCTCTCCCTCTTCCTTCTTTCTCTCCCTCTTCCTTCTCTCTCTCCTCTTCCTTCTCTCTCCCTATCCCTTGTCGCTCCCTCTCCCTTGTTTCTACCTCTCCCTTGTCTCTCCATTCTCTCTCCCTCTTCCTTCTCTCTCCCTCTTCCTTCCCTCTCCCTCTTCCTTCTCTCCCCATCTTCCTTCTCTCTCCATCTTCCTTCTCTCTCCATCTTCCTTCTCTCTCCATCTTCCTTCTCTCTCCATCTTCCTTCCCTCTCCCTCTTCCTTCTCTCCCCATCTTCCTTCTCTCTCCATCTTCCTTCTCTCTCCCCCTCCCTTCTCTCTCCCTCTCCCTTATAACTCCCTCTTCATTCCCTCTCCCTTCTCTCTCTCCCTTTCCCTTCTCTCTCACCCTCTTCCTTCTCTCTCCCTCTCCCTCTCCCTTCTCTCTCTCCCTTCTCTCTCTCCTCTCTCCCTCTCCCTTCTCTCTCCCTCTCCCTTCTCAATCCCTTTTCCTTGTCACTCCCTCATCACTCTCTCTCTCTCCCTTCTCTCTCTCTCCCTTCTCCATCTTCCTTCTTTCTCCATCTCCCTTCTCTCTACATCTACCTTCTCTCTCTCCGTATCCCTTCTCTCTCTCCCTATCCCTTCTCTCTCTCCCTATCCCTTCTCTCTCTCCCTCTTCCTTCTCTCTCCCTATCCCTTGTCACTCCCTCTCCCTTGTTTCTACCTCTCCCTTGTCTCTCCATTCTCTCTCCCTCTTCCTTCCCTCTCCCTCTTCCTTCTCTCCCCATCTTCCTTCTCTCTCCATCTTCCTTCTCTCTCCATCTTCCTTCTCTCTCCATCTTCCTTCTCTCTCCATCTTCCTTCTCTCTCCATCTTCCTTCTCTCTCCCTTTCCATTCTCTCTCCCTTTTCCTTTCCCCTCCCTTTTCCTTCTCTCTCCCTCTCCCTTCTCTCTCCCTCCTCTCTCCCTTGTCACCCCCTTCTCTCTCCCTATACCTTCTCTCTCCCTATACCTTCTCTCTCCCTCTTCCTTCTCTCTCCCTCTTACTTCTCTCTCCCTTTCCATGCTCTCTCCCTTTTCCTTATCTCTCCATTCTCTCCCTTTTCCTTTCCCCTCCCCTTTCCTTCGCTCTCCCTCTCCCTTCTCTCTCTCTCCACTCCCTTCTCTCTCTCTCTCCCCCTCCCTTCTCTCTCCCTTATAACTCCCTCGTCATTCCCTCTACCTCTCTCTCTCCCTCTCCCTTCTCTCTCTCTCCCTTTCCCTTCTCTCTCACCCTCTTCCTTCTCTCTGTCTCTCCCTCTCCCTTCTCTCTCTCTCCCTTCTCTCTCTCCTCTCTCCCTCTCCCTTCTCTCTCCCTCTCCATGCTCTCTCCCTTTTCCTTATCTCTCCATTCTCTCCCTTTTCCTTTCCCCTCCCCTTTCCTTCGCTCTCCCTCTCCCTTCTCTCTCTCTCCACTCCCTTCTCTCTCTCTCTCCCCCTCCCTTCTCTCTCCCTCTCCCTTATAACTCCCTCGTCATTCCCTCTACCTCTCTCTCTCCCTCTCCCTTCTCTCTCTCCCTTCTCTCTCTCTCCCTTTCCATTCTCTCTCACCCTCTTCCTTCTCTCTGTCTCTCCCTCTCCCTTCTCTCTCTCTCCCTTCTCTCTCTCCTCTCTCCCTCTCCCTTCTCTCTCCCTTCTCTCTCCCTTTTCCTTGTCACTCCCTCATCACTCTCTCTCTCTCCCTCTCTCTCTCTCTCTCCCTTCTCTCTCTCTCCCCCTCCCTTCTCTCTCCCTCTCCCTTATAACTCCCTCGTCATTCCCTCTACCTCTCTCTCTCCCTCTCCCTTCTCTCTCTCTCCCTTTCCCTTCTCTCTCACCTCTTCCTTCTCTCTGTCTCTCCCTCTCCCTTCTCTCTCTCTCCCTTCTCTCTCTCCTCTCTCCCTCTCCCTTCTCTCTCCCTCTCCATGCTCTCTCCCTTTTCCTTATCTCTCCATTCTCTCCCTTTTCCTTTCCCCTCCCCTTTCCTTCGCTCTCCCTCTCCCTTCTCTCTCTCTCCACTCCCTTCTCTCTCTCTCTCTCCCCCTCCCTTCTCTCTCCCTCTCCCTTATAACTCCCTCGTCATTCCCTCTACCTCTCTCTCTCCCTCTCCCTTCTCTCTCTCCCTTCTCTCTCTCTCCCTTTCCCTTCTCTCTCACCCTCTTCCTTCTCTCTGTCTCTCCCTCTCCCTTCTCTCTCTCTCCCTTCTCTCTCTCCTCTCTCCCTCTCCCTTCTCTCTCCCTTCTCTCTCCCTTTTCCTTGTCACTCCCTCATCACTCTCTCTCTCTCCCTCTCTCTCTCTCTCTCCCTTCTCTCTCTCTCCCTTCTCCATCTTCCTTCTTTCTCCATCTCCCTTCTCTCTACATCTACCTTCTCTCTCTCTGTATCCCTTCTCTCTCTCCGTATCCCTTCTCTCTCTCCCTATCCCTTCTCTCTCTCCCTATCCCTTTTCTCTCTCCCTCTTCCTTCTCTCTCCCTATCCCTTGTCGCTCCCTCTGCCTTGTTTCTACCTCTCCCTTGTCTCTCCATTCTCTCTCCCTCTTCCTTCCCTCTCCCTCTTCCTTCTCTCTCCATCTTCCTTCTCTCTCCATCTTCCTTCTCTCTCCATCTTCCTTCTCTCTCCATCTTCCTTCTCTCTCCATCTTCCTTCTCTCTCCCTTTCCATTCTCTCTCCCTTTTCCTTTCCGCTCCCTTTTCCTTATCTCTCCCTCTCCCTTCTCTCTCCCTCCTCTCTCCCTTGTCATCCCCTCCTCTCTCCCTCTCCCTTCTCTCTCCCTATCCCTTCTCTCTCCCTTTCCTTGTCTCTCCCTTGTCTCTCCATTCTCTCTCCCTTTTCCTTCCCTCTCCCTTTCCTTCTCTCTCCCTTTTCCTTCTCTCTCCTTTTCCCTTCTCTCTCCCTTTTCTTTCTCTCTCCCTTTTCTCACTCCCTTCTCTATCCCTCTGCCTTTCTCTCCCTTCTCTCTCCCTATCCCTTCTCTCTCCCTCTTCCTTCTCTCTCCCTCTTCCGTCTCTCTCCCTTTCCATGCTATCTCCCTTTTCCTTATCTCTCCATTCTCTCCCTTTTCCTTTCCCCTACCCTTTCCTTCGCTCTCCCTCTCCCTTCTCTCTCTCTCCACTCCCTTCTCTCTCTCCCCCTCCCTTCTCTCTCCCTCTCCCTTATAACTCCCTCGTCATTCCCTCTCCCTCTCCCTACTCTCTCTCAACCATTCCTTTCTCTCTCACCCTCTTCCTTCTCTCTGTCTCTCCCTCTCTCTTCTCTCTCTCCCTTCTCTCTCCTCTCTCCCTCTCCCTTCTCTCTCACTCTCCCTTCTCTCTCCATTTTCCTTGTCACTCCCTCATCTCTCTCTCTCTCTCTCTCTCTCTCTCTCTCTCTCTCTCTCTCTCTCTCTCTCTCTCTCTCCCTTCTCCATCTTCCTTCTTCTCCATCTCCCTTCTCTCTCTCCCTCTTCCTTCTCTCTCTCCCTCTACCTTCTCTCTCTCCATATCCCTTCTCTCTCTCCCTCTTCCTTCTCTCTCTCCCTCTTCCTTCTCTCTCTCCCTCATCCTTCTCTCTCCCTATCCCTTGTCGCTCCCTCTCCCTTGTTTCTACCTCTCCCTTGTCTCTCCATTCTCTCTCCCTCTTCCTTCTCTTTCCCTCTTCCTTCTCTCTCCATCTTCCTTCTCTCTCCATCTTCCTTCTCTCTCCATCTTCCTTCTCCCTCCCTCTTCCTTCTCTCTCCCTTTCCATTCTCTCTCCCTTTTCCTTTCCCCTCCCTTTTCCTTCTCTCTCCCTCTCCCTTCTCTCTCCCTCCTCTCTCCCTTGTCACCCCCTTCTCTCTCCCTCTCCCTTCTCTCTCCCTATCCCTTCTCTCTCCCTTTCCTTGTCTCTCCCTCTCCCTTGTCTCTCCATTCTCTCTCCCTTTCCTTCTCTCTCCCTTTCCTTCTCTCTCCCTTTTCCTTCTCTCTCCTTTTCCCTTCTCTCTCCCTTTTCTTTCTCTCTCCCTTTTCTCACTCCCTTCTCTATCCCTCTGCCTTCTCTCTGCCTTCTCTCTCCCTATCCCTTCTCTCTCCATCTTCCTTCTCTCTCCCTCTTACTTATCTCTCCCTTTCCATGCTCTCTCCCTTTTCCTTATCTCCATTCTCTCCCTTTTCCTTTCCCCTCCCCTTTCCTTCGCTCTCCCTCTCCCTTCTCTCTTTCTCCACTCCCTTCTCTCTCTCTCTCTCCCCCTCCCTTCTCTCGCCCTCTCCCTTATAACTCCCTCGTCATTCCCTCTACCTCTCTCTCTCCCTCTCCCTTTCCCTTCTCTCTCACCCTCTTCCTTCTCTCTGTCTCTCCCTCTCCCTTCTCTCTCTCTCCCTTTTCTCTCTCCTCTCTCCCTCTCCCTTCTCTCTCCCTCTCCCTTCTCTCTCCCTTTTCCTTGTCACTCCCTCATCACTCTCTTTCTCTCCCTTCTCTCTCTCTCCCTTTTCTCTCTCCCTCTTCCTTCGCTCTCCCTCCTCTCTCCCTTGTCACTCCCATCTCTCTCCCTCTCCCTTCTCTCTCCCTATCCCTTCTCTCTCCCTTTCCTTGTCTCTCCCTCTCCCTTGTCTCTCCATTCTCTCTCCCTCTTCCTTTTCTCTCCCTTTTCCTTCTATCTCCCTTTCCTTTTCTCTCCCTTTTCTCTCCCCTTTCTCTCCCCTTTCTCTCCCTTTTCTCTCCCTTTTCTCTCCCTTTTCTCTCCCTTTTGCTTTTCTCTCCCTTTTCCTTTTCTCTCCCTTTTCCTTTTCTCTCCCTTTTCCTTTTCTCTCCCTTTTCCTTTTCTCTCCCTTTTCCTTTTCTCTCCCTTTTCCTTTTCTCTCCCTTTTCCTTTTCTCTCCCTTTTCCTTTTCTCTCCCTTTTCCTTTTCTCTCCCTTTTCCTTTTCTCTCCCTCTCCCTTCTCTCTCCCTCTCCCTTCTCTGTCCCTCCTCTCACACTTGTCACTCCCTTCTCTCTCCCTCTCCCTTCACTCTCCCTCTCCCTTCTCTCTCCCTCTCCCTTCTCTCAAATTTTTTCTCTCTTACTGCCACTCTATCTCTTTCTTTTCAACCCGTCTCTTGCTCTCACACACATTTCTTTCTTCCACTTCTCTCTCTCTCTCTCTTTCTTTCTCACACCGTCTCTTTCTCTCCCTGCTCTCTATTACTCTCCCTGACTAGCATCCCTGCTCCTTCTAAATCACCTGTATTTTACTCTCACAAATGTCCTTTCTTTCTCTCTCTCTCTCAAGGACTACCACTCTCCCCTCTCTCTCACAAACCCCTCTCTCACTCAGTCTAAGCATTGTTTATTTAGTCCATCAGTGAAAGAGGGTCCTCAACTGCATTGCTCTAAAGGGGATTGCATTATATTTTTTCACTTATCTTGGGTAAAATTTATTTGCAGTATGAAAATAGGTAAGTTCGTCTATCAAGATGCTGTTCACAAAGGACATACAAACAAGGAGGTAAGTAGTTGAGGTAAGTGAGTACACCTACACAATGCATTGCTTTTATCTCTCAGGATATAAAGCTTTGAGTTGATTTCTCTCCCTTTACACGAGTGTGCCCTTTTAGAGTCAGGCAGTGAACTCTTCGCTACTGTCCCATCTGCAGCGCTAGCTCGACTGTAAATTGGGGGAAGAAAGCATACCCCTTTACGGACGATAGACAGTAGTGCTTCTTCACTCCTAGCATACGGCAGAGGAGAAGCTCCGCTCTGTACAAAATGGATCTAGTCCTCAATGTCCAAGTACTTAGTAGTGAGGTAAAAGCTAGCTCTTTACCTCTAAGGGTGCCTCTCGCTAACATGCAACGAATGCAAGAGTTTTCAAATTTTTGAATGACTAACTGCATATAAATGCAACATGTCAATTGGATAGGGAATAGAATATATACAACAAAATAGAAAGGGCAGGCTCACAGACTGATTCCATGCCCTCCCTCACCTGCTCTTACCCTCCTTGACCCATGTTCACTATAACCCACCACCTCATCCACCTTCACCCACCCACCATTGCCCATTCACCAACACCTTCACTCACCCACACCTTCACTCATCCACTTTCAACCTACCTCACCTACATTCACCAACCTTTAACCCCACCTAAACACACCCTCCCTCTTCCACCTTAATCCTCACCCTCCCTTACCCACGTTTACTCTACCTTACTGGCCTCAACCTTACCTACAAAGCCTCCTATACCCATACACTGGCGACACACTTTATTCGAGCTCGGCTAGTCCCACGAATTCGGGTATACCCGGGTGTTTTGAGGTTTGTGACTGTTTTCTGCCCGAGTGCATTGAGTTATTTTCCGGCAGGGATTGAAGCATTTTATTCCCGCTGGCTGCAATACTGCACAGTACATATATATATACTGCATTACAATTCATGAATTTATGCCATCTGGTAGACACGTGAAGCATTGCAGCCTATTAAATCCTAATCATTATCATTTAACAGATCAGCCGCCCATCAGCCAGGCATGAACCCAGGCTGGGAAGGCAAATGCAACGGGGCTTGCCAGAGGTTAGGAGCGGCGCATTCCAGGTATCTGCCAGGTACATACCGGGTATTTGCTCGAATAAAGTGTGTCGGTGCAGTATTAACCATCCCTCACCCACCTTCAACATCACCTTCCCAAACCCTCCTTCACCCAACCTCCCTCACCCACCTTCTACCCTCCATCATCCATATTAAAATTCACCTTCACCACCCTTACCTGCACACCCATACCCAGCCTCACCCTTGCCCACTCACCCATACCTTAACTGACCCACACTTTTTTCACCCACCTTCATCCTCACCCTCCCAAACACATTTACTCACCCTCCCTAATCCACCTACAACACCACCTACCCACTCTCTTCATCATCCACCTTCCCTCACAAACCTTCAACCTCCCTTACCCACACCCACCATACATCCCTAAACCTCCCTCACCCACCTACCCACAACCTCCCTCACCTGCTTACCCACTTACACTTTTTCTTACCACACTTTCAACCCCAAACCACACCCTCCCTAAATTATTCAGAACTTAACTCTCATTGGTCAAGTGTGACTAAATGAGTCACATAACTAAAAATGTTCTATTCTTTTTTAACCAAACACAAATACAAAAATAATCATAAGGGTCAACCCTAACTTTGAATACTAACCCTAACTCTTCTCTGATTGGTTAGTACCCAAATGAGTCACATACCTAAATTTTCGTATTCCCCTATAACCCTGGGCCAAACAAAAATAGAAAAATAATCCTAAGTGTCAACCCTAACTTTCAACCCTAACTTTCAACCCTAACTTTCAACCCTAACTCTTCTCTGATTGGTTAGTACCCAAATGAGTCACATACCTAAATTTTCGTATTCCCCTATAACCCTAACCCTAACCCTAACCCTAACCCTAACCCTAACCCTAACCCTAACTTTCAACCCTAACTTTCAACCCTAACTTTCAACCCTAACTTTCAACCCTAACTCTTCTCTGATTGGTTAGTACCCAAATGAGTCACATACCTAAATTTTCGTATTCCCCTATAACCCTGGGCCAAACAAAAATAGAAAAATAATCCTAACTTTCAACCCTAACTTTCAACCCTAACTTTCAACCCTAACTTTCAACCCTAACTCTTCTCTGATTGGTTAGTACCCAAATGAGTCACATACCTAAATTTTCGTATTCCCCTATAACCCTGGGCCAAACAAAAATAGAAAAATAATCCTAAGTGTCAACCCTAACTTTCAACCCTAACTTTCAACCCTAACTTTCAACCCTAACTTTCAACCCTAACTTTCAACCCTAACTCTCAACCCTAACTCTTCTCTGATTGGTTAGTACCCAAATGAGTCACATACCTAAATTTTCGTATTCCCCTATAACCCTGGGCCAAACAAAAATAGAAAAATAATCCTAAGTGTCAACCCTAACTTTCAACCCTAACTTTCAACCCTAACTTTCAACCCTAACTTTCAACCCTAACTCTTCTCTGATTGGTTAGTACCCAAATGAGTCACATACCTAAATTTTCGTATTCCCCTATAACCCTGGGCCAAACAAAAATAGAAAAATAATCCTAAGTGTCAACCCTAACTTTCAACCCTAACTTTCAACCCTAACTTTCAACCCTAACTTTCAACCCTAACTCTTCTCTGATTGGTTAGTACCCAAATGAGTCACATACCTAAATTTTCGTATTCCCCTATAACCCTAACCCTAACCCTAACCCTAACCCTAACCCTAACCCTAAATTTTCGTATTCCCCTATAACCCTGGGCCAAACAAAAATAGAAAAATAATCCTAAGTGTCAACCCTAACTTTCAACCCTAACTTTCAACCCTAACTTTCAACCCTAACTTTCAACCCTAACTCTTCTCTGATTGGTTAGTACCCAAATGAGTCACATACCTAAATTTTCGTATTCCCCTATAACCCTGGGCCAAACAAAAATAGAAAAATAATCCTAAGTGTCAACCCTAACTTTCAACCCTAACTTTCAACCCTAACTTTCAACCCTAACTTTCAACCCTAACTCTTCTCTGATTGGTTAGTACCCAAATGAGTCACATACCTAAATTTTCGTATTCCCCTATAACCCTGGGCCAAACAAAAATAGAAAAATAATCCTAAGTGTCAACCCTAACTTTCAACCCTAACTTTCAACCCTAACTTTCAACCCTAACTTTCAACCCTAACTTTCAACCCTAACTCTTCTCTGATTGGTTAGTACCCAAATGAGTCACATACCTAAATTTTCGTATTCCCCTATAACCCTGGGCCAAACAAAAATAGAAAAATAATCCTAAGTGTCAACCCTAACTTTCAACCCTAACTTTCAACCCTAACTCTTCTCTGATTGGTTAGTACCCAAATGAGTCACATACCTAAATTTTCGTATTCCCCTATAACCCTGGGCCAAACAAAAATAGAAAAATAATCCTAAGTGTCAACCCTAACTTTCAACCCTAACTTTCAACCCTAACTTTCAACCCTAACTTTCAACCCTAACTCTTCTCTGATTGGTTAGTACCCAAATGAGTCACATACCTAAATTTTCGTATTCCCCTATAACCCTGGGCCAAACAAAAATAGAAAAATAATCCTAAGTGTCAACCCTAACTTTCAACCCTAACTTTCAACCCTAACTTTCAACCCTAACTTTCAACCCTAACTTTCAACCCTAACTTTCAACCCTAACTCTTCTCTGATTGGTTAGTACCCAAATGAGTCACATACCTAAATTTTCGTATTCCCCTATAACCCTAACCCTAACCCTAACCCTAACCCTAACCCTAACCCTAACCCTAACCCTAACCCTAACCTAAATTTTCGTATTCCCCTATAACCCTGGGCCAAACAAAAATAGAAAAATAATCCTAACTTTCAACCCTAACTTTCAACCCTAACTTTCAACCCTAACTTTCAACCCTAACTCTTCTCTGATTGGTTAGTACCAAAATGAGTCACATACCTAAATTTTCGTATTCCCCTATAACCCTGGGCCAAACAAAAATAGAAAAATAATCCTAAGTGTCAACCCTAACTTTCAACCCTAACTTTCAACCCTAACTTTCAACCCTAACTTTCAACCCTAACTTTCAACCCTAACTCTTCTCTGATTGGTTAGTACCCAAATGAGTCACATACCTAAATTTTCGTATTCCCCTATAACCCTGGGCCAAACAAAAATAGAAAAATAATCCTAAGTGTCAACCCTAACTTTCAACCCTAACTTTCAACCCTAACTTTCAACCCTAACTTTCAACCCTAACTCTTCTCTGATTGGTTAGTACCCAAATGAGTCACATACCTAAATTTTCGTATTCCCCTATAACCCTGGGCCAAACAAAAATAGAAAAATAATCCTAAGTGTCAACCCTAACTTTCAACCCTAACTTTCAACCCTAACTTTCAACCCTAACTCTTCTCTGATTGGTTAGTACCCAAATGAGTCACATACCTAAATTTTCGTATTCCCCTATAACCCTGGGCCAAACAAAAATAGAAAAATAATCCTAAGTGTCAACCCTAACTTTCAACCCTAACTTTCAACCCTAACTTTCAACCCTAACTTTCAACCCTAACTTTCAACCCTAACTTTCAACCCTAACTTTTAACCCTAACTTTCAACCCTAACTCTTCTCTGATTGGTTAGTACCCAAATGAGTCACATACCTAAATTTTCGTATTCCCCTATAACCCTGGGCCAAACAAAAATAGAAAAATAATCTTAAGTGTCAACCCTAACTTTCAACCCTAACTTTCAACCCTAACTTTCAACCCTAACTTTCAACCCTAACTTTCAACCCTAACTCTTCTCTGATTGGTTAGTACCCAAATGAGTCACATACCTAAATTTTCGTATTCCCCTATAACCCTGGGCCAAACAAAAATAGAAAAATAATCCTAAGTGTCAACCCTAACTTTCAACCCTAACTTTCAACCCTAACTTTCAACCCTAACTTTCAACCCTAACTCTTCTCTGATTGGTTAGTACCCAAATGAGTCACATACCTAAATTTTCGTATTCCCCTATAACCCTAACCCTAACCCTAACCCTAACCCTAACCCTAACCCTAACCCTAACCCTAACCCTAACCCTAACCCTAACCCTAACCCTAACCCTAACCCTAACCCTAACCCTAACCCTAACCCTAACTTTCAACCCTAACTTTCAACCCTAACTTTCAACCCTAACTCTTCTCTGATTGGTTAGTACCCAAATGAGTCACATACCTAAATTTTCGTATTCCCCTATAACCCTGGGCCAAACAAAAATAGAAAAATAATCCTAAGTGTCAACCCTAACTTTCAACCCTAACTTTCAACCCTAACTTTCAACCCTAACTTTCAACCCTAACTTTCAACCCTAACTCTTCTCTGATTGGTTAGTACCCAAATGAGTCACATACCTAAATTTTCGTATTCCCCTATAACCCTGGGCCAAACAAAAATAGAAAAATAATCCTAACTTTCAACCCTAACTTTCAACCCTAACTTTCAACCCTAACTTTCAACCCTAACTCTTCTCTGATTGGTTAGTACCCAAATGAGTCACATACCTAAATTTTCGTATTCCCCTATAACCCTGGGCCAAACAAAAATAGAAAAATAATCCTAAGTGTCAACCCTAACTTTCAACCCTAACTTTCAACCCTAACTTTCAACCCTAACTTTCAACCAAAACTTTCAACCCTAACTCTTCTCTGATTGGTTAGTACCCAAATGAGTCACATACCTAAATTTTCGTATTCCCCTATAACCCTGGGCCAAACAAAAATAGAAAAATAATCCTAACTTTCAACCCTAACTTTCAACCCTAACTTTCAACCCTAACTTTCAACCCTAACTTTCAACCCTAACTCTTCTCTGATTGGTTAGTACCCAAATGAGTCACATACCTAAATTTTCGTATTCCCCTCTAACCCTAACCCTAACCCTAACCCTAACCCTAACCCTAACCCTAACCCTAACCCTAACCCTAACCCTAACCCTAACCCTAACCCTAACCCTAACCCTAACCCTAACCCTAACCCTAACCCTAACCCTAACCCTAACCCTAACCCTAACCCTAACCCTAACCCTAACCCTAACCCTAACCCTAACCCTAACCCTAACCCTAACCCTAACCCTTCTTTCTCCATCTCCCTTCTCTCTACATCTACCTTCTCTCTCTCTGTATCCCTTCTCTCTCTCCCTATCCCTTTTATCTCTCCCTCTTCCTTCTCTCTCCCTATCCCTTGTCGCTCCCTCTGCCTTGTTTCTACCTCTCCCTCGTCTCTCCATTCTCTCTCCCTTTTCCTTTCCCCTCCCTTTTCCTTCTCTCTCCCTCTCCCTTCTCTTTCCCTCCTCTCTCCCTTGTCACCCCCTTCTCCCACCCTCTCCCTTCTCTCTCCCTATCCCTTCTCTCTCCCTTTCCTTGTCTCTCCCTCTCCCTTGTCTCTCCATTCTCCCTCCCTTTTCCTTCTCTCTCCCTTTCCTTCTCTCTCCCTTTTCCTTCTCTCTCCTTTTCCCTTCTCTCTCCCTTTTCTTTCTCTCTCCCTTTTCTCACTCCCTTCTCTATCCCTCTGCCTTTATCTCCCTTCTCTCTCCCTATCCCTTCTCTCTCCCTCTTCCTTCTCTATCCCTCTGCCTTTCTCTCCCTTCTCTCTCCCTATCCCTTCTCTCTCCCTCTTCCTTCTCTCTCCCTCTTCCTTCTCTCTCCCTTTCCATGCTCTCTCCCTTTTCCTTATCTCTCCATTCTCTCCCTTTTCCTTTCCCCTCCCCTTTCCTTCGCTCTCCTTCTCCCTTCTCTCTCTCTCCATTTCCTTCTCTCTCTCTCCCCCTCCCTTCTCTCTCCCTCTCCCTTATAACTCCCTCGTCATTCCCTCTCCCTCTCCCTTCTCTCTCTCTCAACCATTCCTTTCTCTCTCACCCTCTTCCTTCTCTCTGTCTCTCCCTCTCTCTTCTCTCTCTCTCCCTTCTCTCTCCTCTCTCCCTCTCCCTTCTCTCTCCCTCTCCCTTCTCTCTCCCTTTTCCTTGTCACTCCCTCATCACTCTCTCTCTCTCCCTTCTCTCTCTCTCTCTCTCTCTCTCTCCCTTCTCCATCTTCCTTCTTCTCCATCTCCCTTCTCTCTACATCTACCTTCTCTCTCTCCCTATCCCTTCTCTCTCTCCCTATCCCTTCTCTCTCTCCCTCTTTCTTCTCTCTCCCTATCCCTTGTCGCTCCCTATCCCTTGTCGCTCCCTCTCCCTTGTTTCTACCTCTCCCTTGTCTCTCCATTCTCTCTCCCTCTTCCTTCTCTCTCCCTCTTCCTTCTCTCTCCCTCTTCCTTCTCTCTCCCTCTTCCTTCTCTCTCCCTCTTCCTTCTCTCTCCCTCTTCCTTCTCTCTCCCTCTTCCTTCTCTCTCCCTCTTCCTTCTCTCTCCCTCTTCCTTCTCTCTCCCTCTTCCTTCTCCCTCCCTCTTCCTTCTCTCTCCCTCTCCATTCTCTCTCCCTCCTCTCTCCCTTGTCACCCTCTTCTCTCTCCCTCTCCCTTCTCTCTCCCTATCCCTTCTCTCTCCCTTTCCTTGTCTCTCCCTCTCCCTTGTCTCTCCATTCTCTATCCCTTCTCCTTCTCTCTCCCTTTTCCTTCTATCTCCCTTTCCTTCTCTCTCCCTTTTCCTTCTCTCTCCCTTTTCCTTCTCTCTCCCTTTTCCTTCTCTCTCACTTTTCTTTCTCTCTCCCTTCTCTCTCCCTTTTCTCACTCCCTTCTCTATCCCTCTGCCTTCTCTCTCCCTTCTCTCTCCCTATCCATTCTCTCTCCCTCTTCCTTCTCTCTCCCTCTTCCTTCTCTCTCCCTCTTCCTTCTCTCTCCCTTTCCAATCTCTCTCCCTTTTCCTTGTCTCTCCATTCTCTCCCTTTTCCTTTCCCCTCCCCTTTCCTTTGCTCTCCCTCTCCCTTCTCTCTCTCTCCACTCCCTTCTCTCTCTCTCTCCCCCTCCCTTCTCTCTTCCTCTCCCTTATAACTCCCTCGTCATTCCCTCTCCCTTCTCTCTCTCCCTTTCCCTTCTCTCTCACCCTCTTCCTTCTCTCTCCCTCTCCCTCTACCTTCTCTATCCCTCTCCCTTCTCTCTCCCTTTTCCTTCTCTCTCCCTCTCCATTCTCTCTCCCTCCTCTCTCCCTTGTCACCCTCTTCTCTCTCCCTCTCCCTTCTCTCTCCCTATCCCTTCTCTCTCCCTTTCCTTGTCTCTCCCTCTCCCTTGTCTCTCCATTCTCTATCCCTTCTCCTTCTCTCTCCCTTTTCCTTCTATCTCCCTTTCCTTCTCTCTCCCTTTTCCTTCTCTCTCCCTTTTCCTTCTCTCTCCCTTTTCCTTCTCTCTCCCTTTTCTTTCTCTCTCCCTTCTCTCTCCCTTTTCTCACTCCCTTCTCTATCCCTCTGCCTTCTCTCTCCCTTCTCTCTCCCTATCCATTCTCTCTCCCTCTTCCTTCTCTCTCCCTCTTCCTTCTCTCTCCCTCTTCCTTCTCTCTCCCTTTCCAATCTCTCTCCCTTTTCCTTGTCTCTCCATTCTCTCCCTTTTCCTTTCCCCTCCCCTTTCCTTTGCTCTCCCTCTCCCTTCTCTCTCTCTCCACTCCCTTCTCTCTCTCTCTCCCCCTCCCTTCTCTCTCCCTCTCCCTTATAACTCCCTCGTCATTCCCTCTCCCTTCTCTCTCTCCCTTTCCCTTCTCTCTCACCCTCTTCCTTCTCTCTCCCTCTCCCTCTACCTTCTCTATCCCTCTCCCTTCTCTCTCCCTTTTCCTTGTCACTCCCTCATCACTCTCTCTCTCCCTTCTCTCTCTCTCCCTTCTCCATCTTCCTTCTTTCTCCATCTCCCTTCTCTCTACATCTACCTTCTCTCTCTCCGTATCCCTTCTCTCTGTCCCTATCCCTTCTCTCTCTCCCTATCCCTTCTCTCTCTCCCTCTTCCTTCTCTCTCCCTCTTCCTTCTCTCTCCCTTTCCATTCTCTCTCCCTTTTCCTTTCCCCTCCCTTTTCCTTCTCTCTCCCTCTCCCTTCTCTCTCCCTCCTCTCTCCCTTGTCACCCCCTTCTCTCTCCCTCTCCCTTCTCTCTCCCTATCCCTTCTCTCTCCCTTTCCTTGTCTCTCCCTCTCCCTTGTCTCTCCATTCTCTCTCCCTTTTCCTTCTCTCTCCCTTTCCTTCTCTCTCCCTTTTCCTTCTCTCTCCCTCTTCCTTCTCTCTCCCTTTTCTTTCTCTCTCCCTTTTCTCACTCCCTTCTCTATCCCTCTGCCTTCTCTCTCTCTTCTCTCTCCCTATCCCATCTCTCTCCTGTTTCCATGCTCTCTCCCTTTTCCTTATCTCTCCATTCTCTCCCTTTTCCTTTCCCCTCCCCTTTCCTTCGCTCTCCCTCTCCCTTCTCTCTCTCTCCACTCCCTTCTCTCTCTCTCTCCCCCTCCCTTCTCTCTCCCTCTCCCTTATAACTCCCTCATAATTCCCTCTACCTCTCTCTCTCCCTCTCCCTTCTCTCTCTCAACCATTCCTTTCTCTCTCACCCTCTTCCTTCTCTCTGTCTCTCCCTCTCTCTTCTCTCTCTCCCTTCTCTCTCCTCTCTCCCTCTCCCTTCTCTCTCACTCTCCCTTCTCTCTCCATTTTCCTTGTCACTCCCTCATCTCTCTCTCTCTCTCTCTCTCTCTCTCTCTCTCTCCCTTCTCCATCTTCCTTCTTCTCCATCTCCCTTCTCTCTACATCTACCTTCTCTCTCTCCGTATCCCTTCTCTCTCTCCCTCTTCCTTCTCTCTCTCCCTCTTCCTTCTCTCTCTCCCTCTTCCTTCTCTCTCTCCCTCTTCCTTCTCTCTCCCTATCCCTTGTCGCTTCCTCTCCCTTGTTTCTACCTCTCCCTTGTCTATCCATTCTCTCTCCCTCTTCCTTCTCTCTCCCTCTTCCTTCTCTCTCCCTCTTCCTTCTCTCTCCCTCTTCCTTCTCTCTCCCTCTTCCTTCTCTCTCCCTCTTCCTTCTCTCTCCCTCTTCCTTCTCTCTCCCTCTTCCTTCTCTCTCCATCTTCCTTCTCTCTCCATCTTCCTTCTCTCTCCATCTTCCTTCTCCCTCCCTCTTCCTTCTCTCTCCCTTTTCCTTTCCCCTCCCTTTTCCTTCTCTCTCCCTCTCCCTTCTCTCTCCCTCCTCTCTCCCTTGTCACCCCCTTCTCTCTCCCTCTCCCTTCTCTCTCCCTATCCCTTCTCTCTCCCTTTCCTTGTCTCTCCCTCTCCCTTGTCTCTCCATTCTCTCTCCCTATCCCTTCTCTCTCCCTCTTCCTTCTCTCTCCCTCTTACTTCTCACTCCCTTTCCATGCTCTCTCCCTTTCCATGCTCTCTCCCTTTTCCTTATCTCTCCATTCTCTCCCTTTTCCTTGCCTCCCCTTTCCTTCGCTCTCCCTCTCCCTTCTCTCTCTCTCCACTCCCTTCTCTCTCTCTCCCCCTCCCTTCTCTCTCCCTCTCCCTTATAACTCCCTCGTCATTCCCTCTACCTCTCTCTCTCCCTCTCCCTTCTCTCTCTCTCCCTTTTCTCTCTCCTCTCTCCCTCTCCCTTCTCTCTCCCTCTCCCTTCTCTCTCCCTTTTCCTTGTCACTCCCTCATCACTCTCTTTCTCTCCCTTCTCTCTCTCTCTCCCTTTTCTCTCTCCCTCTTCCTTCGCTCTCCCTATCCCTTCTCTCTCCCTTTCCTTGTCTCTCCCTCTTCCTTGTCTCTCCATTCTCTCTCCCTTCTCATTCTCTCTCCCTTTTCCTTCTATCTCCCTTTCCTTCTCTCTCCCTTTTCCTTCTCTCTCCCTTTTCCTTCTCTCTCCCTTTTCTTTCTCTCTCCATTTTCTCACTCCCTTCTCTATCCCTCTGCCTTCTCTCTCCCTTCTCTCTCCCTATCCATTCTCTCTCCCTCTTCCTTCTCTCTCCCTCTTCCTTCTCTCTCCCTTTCCAATCTCTCTCCCTTTTCCTTGTCTCTCCATTCTCTCCCTTTTCCTTTCCCCTCCCCTTTCCTTTGCTCTCCCTCTCCCTTCTCTCTCTCTCCACTCCCTTCTCTCTCTCTCTCCCCCTCCCTTCTCTATCCCTCTCCCTTATAACTCCCTGATCATTCCCTCTACCTCTCTCTCCCCCTCTCCCTTCTCTCTCTCTCCCTTTCCCTTCTCTCGCACCCTCTTCCTTCTCTCTGTCTATCCCTCTCCCTTCTCTCTCTCCCTTCTCTCTCTCCTCTCTCCCTCTCCCTTCTCTCTCCCTCTCCCTTCTCTCTCCCTTTTCCTTGTCACTCCCTCATCACTCTCTCCCTCTCCCTTCTCTCTCCCTCTCCCTTCTCTCTCCCTATCCCTTCTCTCTCCCTATCCCTTCTCTCTCCCTTTCCTTGTCTCTCCCTCTCCCTTGTCTCTCCATTCTCTCTCCCTCTTCCTTCTCTCTCCCTCTTCCTTCTCTCTCCCTTTTCCTTCTATCTCCCTTTCCTTCTCTCTCCCTTTTCCTTCTCTCTCCCTTTACCTTCTCTCTCATTTTGCCTTCTCTCTCCCTTTTCTCTCCCTTTTCTCTCCCTTTTCTCTCCCTTTTCTCTCCCTTTTCTTTTCCTTTTCTCTCCCTTTTCCTTTTCTCTCCCTTTTCCTTTTCTCTCCCTTTTCCTTTTCTCTCCCTTTTCCTTTTCTTTCCCTTTTCCTTTTCTCTCCCTCACCCTTCTCTCTCCCTCTCCCTTCTCTCTCCATCTCCCTTCTCTCTACATCTACCTTCTCTCTCTCCGTATCCCTTCTTCCTCTCCCTATCCCTTCTCTCTCTCCCTATCCCTTCTCTCTCCCTATCCCTTATCTCTCCCTTTCCTTGTCTCTCCCTCTCCCTTCTCTCTCCCTTTTCTTTCTCTCTCCCTTCTCTCTCCCTTTTCTCACTCCCTTCTCTATCCCTCTGCCTTCTCTCTCCCTTCTCTCTCCCTATCCCATCTCTCTCCCTCTTCCTTCTCTCTCCTTCTTCCTTCTCTCTCACTTTCCATGCTCTCTCCCTTTTCCTTGTCTCTCCATTCTCTCCCTTTTCCTTTCCCCTCTCCTTTCCTTCGCTCTCCCTCTCCCTTCTCTCTCCCTCCTCTCTCCCTTGTCACTTCCATCTCTCTCCCTCTCCCTTTTCTCTCACTATCCCTTCTCTCTCCCTTTCCTTGTCTCTCCCTCTCCCTTGTCTCTCCATTCTCTCTCCCTCTTCCTTCTCTCTCCCTTTTCCTTCTATCTCCATTTCCTTCTCTCTCCCTTTTCATTTTCTCTCCCTTTTCCTTTTCTCTCCCTCTCCCTTCTCTCTCCCTCTCCCTTCTCTGTCCCTCCTCTCACACTTGTCTCTCCCTGCTTTCTCTCTCTCCCTTCTCTCTCCCTCTCTTCTCTCTCCCTCTCCCTTCTCTCTCCCTCTCCCTTCTCTCAATTTTTTTCTCTCTTACTCCCACTCTATCTCTTTCACTTCAACCCGTCTCTTGCTCTCACACACATTTCTTTCTTCCACTTCTCTCTCTCTCTTTTTCTTTCTCACACCCTCTCTTTCTCTCCCTGCTCTCTATTACTCTCCCTGACTAGCATCCCTGCTCCTTCTAAATCACCTGTATTTTACTCTCACAAATGTCCTTTCTTTCTCTCTCTCTTTCAAGGACTACCACTCTCCCCTCTCTCTCACAAACCCCTCTCTCACTCAGTCTAAGCATTGTTTATTTAGTCCATCAGTGAAAGAGGGTCCTCAACTGCATTGCTCTAAAGGGGATTGCATTATATTTTTTCACTTATCTTGGGTAAAATTTATTTGCAGTATGAAAATAGGTAAGTTCGTCTATCAAGATGATGTTCACAAAGGACATACTAACAAGGAGGTAAGTAGTTGAGGTAAGTGAGTACACCTACACAATGCATTGCTTTTATCTCTCAGGATATAAAGCTTTGAGTTGATTTCTCTCCCTTTACACGAGTGTGCCCTTTTAGAGTCAGGCAGTGAACTCTTCGCTACTGTCCCATCTGCAGCGCTAGCTCGACTGTAAATTGGGGGAAGAAAGCATACCCCTTTACGGACGATAGACAGTAGTGCTTCTTCACTCCTAGCATACGGCAGAGGAGAAGCTCCGCTCTGTACAAAACGGATCTAGTCCTCAATGTCCAAGTACTTAGTAGTGAGGTAAAAGCTAGCTCTTTACCTCTAAGGGTGCCTCTCGCTAACATGCAACGAATGCAAGAGTTTTCAAATTTTTGAATGACTAACTGCATATAAATGCAACATGTCAATTGGATAGGGAATAGAATATATACAACAAAATAGAAAGGGCAGGCTCACAGACTGATTCCATGCCCTCCCTCACCCGCTCTTGACCCATGTTCACTATCACCCACCACCTCATCCACCTTCACCCTCACACTCATCCACCTTCACCCACCCACCATTGCCCCCTCACCAACACCTTCACTCACCCACACCTTCACTCATCCCCCTACCTCACCTACATTCACCAACCTTTAACCCCACTTAAACACACCCTCCCTCTTCCACCTTAATCTTCACCCTCCCTCACCCATGTTCACTCTACCTTACTGGCCTCAACCTTACCTACAAAGCCTCCTATACCCATATTAACCATCCCTCACCCACCTTCAACATCACCTTCCCACACCCTCCTTCACCCAACCTCCCTCACCCACCTTCTACCCTCATCATCCATATTAAAATTCACCTTCACCACCCTTACCTGCACACCAATACCCAGCCTCACCCTTGCCCACTCACCCATACCTGAACTGACCCACACTTTTTTCACCCACCTTCATCCTCACCCTCCCAGACACATTTACTCACCCTCCCTAATCCACCTTCAACACCACCTACCCACTCTCTTCATCATCCACCTTCCCTCAAAAACCTTCAACCTCCTTACCCACACCCACCATACATCCCTAAACCTCCCTCACCCACCTACCCACAACCTCCCTCACGTTCTTACCCACTTACACTTTTTCTTACCACACTTTCAACCCCAAACCACACCCTCCCTAAATTGTTCAGAACTTAACTCTCATTGGCCAAGTACCTAAATGAGTCACATAACTAAAAATGTTCTATTCTTTTTTCACCAAACACAAATACAAAAATAATCGTAAGGGTCAACCCTAACCCTAACTTTCAACGCTAACCCTAACTCTTCTCTGATTGGTTAGTACCCAAATGAGTCACATACCTAAATTTTCGTATTCCCCTATAACCCCGGGCCAAACAAAAATAGAAAAATAATCCTAAGTGTCAACCCTAACTTTCAACCCTAACTTTCAACCCTAACTTTCAACCCTAACTCTTCTCTGATTGGTTAGTACCCAAATGAGTCACATACCTAAATTTTCGTATTCCCCTATAACCCTGGGCCAAACAAAAATAGAAAAATAATCCTAACTTTCAACCCTAACTTTCAACCCTAACTTTCAACCCTAACTTTCAACCCTAACTTTCAACCCTAACTCTTCTCTGATTGGTTAGTACCCAAATGAGTCACATACCTAAATTTTCGTATTCCCCTATAACCCTGGGCCAAACAAAAATAGAAAAATAATCCTAAGTGTCAACCCTAACTTTCAACCCTAACTTTCAACCCTAACTTTCAACCCTAACTCTTCTCTGATTGGTTAGTACCCAAATGAGTCACATACCTACATTTTCGTATTCCCCTATAACCCTGGGCCAAACAAAAATAGAAAAATAATCCTAAGTGTCAACCCTAACTTTCAACCCTAACTTTCAACCCTAACTTTCAACCCTAACTTTCAACCCTAACTTTCAACCCTAACTTTCAACCCTAACTTTCAACCCTAACTCTTCTCTAATTGGTTAGTACCCAAATGAGTCACATACCTAAATTTTCGTATTCCCCTATAACCCTGGGCCAAACAAAAATAGAAAAATAATCCTAAGTGTCAACCCTAACTTTCAACCCTAACTTTCAACCCTAACTTTCAACCCTAACTTTCAACCCTAACTCTTCTCTGATTGGTTAGTACCCAAATGAGTCACATACCTAAATTTTCGTATTCCCCTATAACCCTGGGCCAAACAAAAATAGAAAAATAATCCTAAGTGTCAACCCTAACTTTCAACCCTAACTTTCAACCCTAACTTTCAACCCTAACTCTTCTCTGATTGGTTAGTACCCAAATGAGTCACATACCTAAATTTTCGTATTCCCCTATAACCCTAACCCTAACCCTAACCCTAACCCTAACCCTATAACCCTGGGCCAAACAAAAATAGAAAAATAATCCTAAGTGTCAACCCTAACTTTCAACCCTAACTTTCAACCCTAACTTTCAACCCTAACTTTCAACCCTAACTCTTCTCTGATTGGTTAGTACCCAAATGAGTCACATACCTAAATTTTCGTATTCCCCTATAACCCTGGGCCAAACAAAAATAGAAAAATAATCCTAAGTGTCAACCCTAACTTTCAACCCTAACTTTCAACCCTAACTTTCAACCCTAACTTTCAACCCTAACTCTTCTCTGATTGGTTAGTACCCAAATGAGTCACATACCTAAATTTTCGTATTCCCCTATAACCCTGGGCCAAACAAAAATAGAAAAATAATCCTAAGTGTCAACCCTAACTTTCAACCCTAACTTTCAACCCTAACTTTCAACCCTAACTTTCAACCCTAACTCTTCTCTGATTGGTTAGTACCCAAATGAGTCACATACCTAAATTTTCATATTCCCCTATAACCCTGGGCCAAACAAAAATAGAAAAATAATCCTAAGTGTCAACCCTAACTTTCAACCCTAACTTTCAACCCTAACTTTCAACCCTAACTCTTCTCTGATTGGTTAGTACCCAAATGAGTCACATACCTAAATTTTCGTATTCCCCTATAACCCTGGGCCAAACAAAAATAGAAAAATAATCCTAACTTTCAACCCTAACTTTCAACCCTAACTTTCAACCCTAACTTTCAACCCTAACTCTTCTCTGATTGGTTAGTACCCAAATGAGTCACATACCTAAATTTTCGTATTCCCCTATAACCCTGGGCCAAACAAAAATCGAAAAATAATCCTAACTTTCAACCCTAACTTTCAACCCTAACTTTCAACCCTAACTTTCAACCCTAACTTTCAACCCTAACTCTTCTCTGATTGGTTAGTACCCAAATGAGTCACATACCTAAATTTTCGTATTCCCCTATAACCCTGGGCCAAACAAAAATAGAAAAATAATCCTAACTTTCAACCCTAACTTTCAACCCTAACTTTCAACCCTAACTTTCAACCCTAAATCTTCTCTGATTGGTTAGTACCCAAATGAGTCACATACCTAAATTTTCGTATTCCCCTATAACCCTGGGCCAAACAAAAATAGAAAAATAATCCTAAGTGTCAACCCTAACTTTCAACCCTAACTTTCAACCCTAACTTTCAACCCTAACTCTTCTCTGATTGGTTAGTACCCAAATGAGTCACATACCTACATTTTCGTATTCCCCTATAACCCTGGGCCAAACAAAAATAGACAAATAATCCTAAGTGTCAACCCTAACTTTCAACCCTAACTTTCAACCCTAACTTTCAACCCTAACTTTCAACCCTAACTTTCAACCCTAACTTTCAACCCTAACTCTTCTCTGATTGGTTAGTACCCAAATGAGTCACATACCTAAATTTTCGTATTCCCCTATAACCCTAACCCTAACCCTAACCCTAACCCTAACCCTAACCCTAACCCTAACCCTAACCCTAACCCTAACCCTAACCCTAACCCTAACCCTAACCCTAACCCTAACCCTAACCCTAACCCTAACCCTAACCCTAACCCTAACCCTAACCCTAACCCTAACCCTAACCCTAACCCTAACCCTAACCCTAACCCTAACCCTAACCCTAACCCTAACCCTAACCCTAACCCTAACCCTAACCCTAACCCTAACCCTAACCCTAACCCTAATACCTACATTTTCGTATTCCCCTATAACCCTGGGCCAAACAAAAATAGAAAAATAATCCTATCTTTCAACCCTAACTTTCAACCCTAACTTTCAACCCTAACTTTCAACCCTAACTCTTCTCTGATTGGTTAGTACCCAAATGAGTCACATACCTAAATTTTCGTATTCCCCTATAACCCTGGGCCAAACAAAAATAGAAAAATAATCCTAACTTTCAACCCTAACTTTCAACCCTAACTTTCAACCCTAACTTTCAACCCTAACTTTCAACCCTAACTTTCAACCCTAACTCTTCTCTGATTGGTTAGTACCCAAATGAGTCACATACCTAAATTTTCGTATTCCCCTATAACCCTGGGCCAAACAAAAATAGAAAAATAATCCTAAGTGTCAACCCTAACTTTCAACCCTAACTTTCAACCCTAACTTTCAACCCTAACTTTCAACCCTAACTCTTCTCTGATTGGTTAGTACCCAAATGAGTCACATACCTAAATTTTCGTATTCCCCTATAACCCTGGGCCAAACAAAAATAGAAAAATAATCCTAAGTGTCAACCCTAACTTTCAACCCTAACTTTCAACCCTAACTTTCAACCCTAACTCTTCTCTGATTGGTTAGTACCCAAATGAGTCACATACCTAAATTTTCGTATTCCCCTATAACCCTGGGCCAAACAAAAATAGAAAAATAATCCTAAGTGTCAACCCTAACTTTCAACCCTAACTTTCAACCCTAACTTTCAACCCTAACTTTCAACCCTAACTCTTCTCTGATTGGTTAGTACCCAAATGAGTCACATACCTAAATTTTCGTATTCCCCTATAACCCTGGGCCAAACAAAAATAGAAAAATAATCCTAACTGTCAACCCTAACTTTCAACCCTAACTTTCAACCCTAACTTTCAACCCTAACTTTCAACCCTAACTCTTCTCTGATTGGTTAGTACCCAAATGAGTCACATACCTAAATTTTCGTATTCCCCTATAACCCTAACCCTAACCCTAACCCTAACCCTAACCCTAACCCTAACCCTAACCCTAACCCTAACCCTAACCCTAACCCTAACCCTAACCCTAACCCTAACCCTAACCCTAACCCTAACCCTAACCCTAACCCTAACCCTAACCCTAACCCTAACCCTAACCCTAACCCTAACCCTAACCCTAACCCTAACCCTAACCCTAACCCTAACCCTAACCCTAACCCTAACCCTAACCCTAACCCTAACCCTAACCCTAACCCTAACCCTAACCCTAACCCTAACCCTAACCCTAACCCTAACCCTAACCCTAACCCTAACCCTAACCCTAACCCTAACCCTAACCCTAACCCTAACCCTAACCCTAACCCTAACCCTAACCCTAACCCTAACCCTAACCCTAACCCTAACCCTAACCCTAACCCTAACCCTAACCCTAACCCTAACCCTAACCCTAACCCTAACCCTAACCCTAACCCTAACCCTAACCCTAACCCTAACCCTAACCCTAACCCTAACCCTAACCCTAACCCTAACCCTAACCCTAACCCTAACCCTAACCCTAACCCTAACCCTAACCCTAACCCTAACCCTAACACCCTAACCCTAACCCTAACCCTAACCCTAACCCTAACCCTAACCCTAATACCCTAACCCTAACCCTAACCCTAATACCCTAACCCTAACCCTAACCCTAATACCCTAACCCTAACCCTAACCCTAATACCCTAACCCTAACCCTAACCCTAATACCTAACCCTAACCCTAACCCTAACCCTAACCCTAACTCTTCTCTGATTGGTTAGTACCCAAATGAGTCACATACCTAAATTTTCGTATTCCCCTATAACCCTGGGCCAAACAAAAATAGAAAAATAATCCTAAGTGTCAACCCTAACTTTCAACCCTAACTTTCAACCCTAACTTTCAACCCTAACTCTTCTCTGATTGGTTAGTACCCAAATGAGTCACATACCTAAATTTTCGTATTCCCCTATAACCCTGGGCCAAACAAAAATAGAAAAATAATCCTAAGTGTCAACCCTAACTTTCAACCCTAAGTTTCAACCCTAACTTTCAACCCTAACTTTCAACCCTAACTCTTCTCTGATTGGTTAGTACCCAAATGAGTCACATACCTACATTTTCGTATTCCCCTATAACCCTGGGCCAAACAAAAATAGAAAAATAATCCTATCTTTCAACCCTAACTTTCAACCCTAACTTTCAACCCTAACTTTCAACCCTAACTCTTCTCTGATTGGTTAGTACCCAAATGAGTCACATACCTAAATTTTCGTATTCCCCTATAACCCTGGGCCAAACAAAAATAGAAAAATAATCCTAACTTTCAACCCTAACTTTCAACCCTAACTTTCAACCCTAACTTTCAACCCTAACTTTCAACCCTAACTTTCAACCCTAACTCTTCTCTGATTGGTTAGTACCCAAATGAGTCACATACCTAAATTTTCGTATTCCCCTATAACCCTGGGCCAAACAAAAATAGAAAAATAATCCTAAGTGTCAACCCTAACTTTCAACCCTAACTTTCAACCCTAACTTTCAACCCTAACTTTCAACCCTAACTCTTCTCTGATTGGTTAGTACCCAAATGAGTCACATACCTAAATTTTCGTATTCCCCTATAACCCTGGGCCAAACAAAAATAGAAAAATAATCCTAAGTGTCAACCCTAACTTTCAACCCTAACTTTCAACCCTAACTTTCAACCCTAACTCTTCTCTGATTGGTTAGTACCCAAATGAGTCACATACCTAAATTTTCGTATTCCCCTATAACCCTGGGCCAAACAAAAATAGAAAAATAATCCTAAGTGTCAACCCTAACTTTCAACCCTAACTTTCAACCCTAACTTTCAACCCTAACTTTCAACCCTAACTCTTCTCTGATTGGTTAGTACCCAAATGAGTCACATACCTAAATTTTCGTATTCCCCTATAACCCTGGGCCAAACAAAAATAGAAAAATAATCCTAACTGTCAACCCTAACTTTCAACCCTAACTTTCAACCCTAACTTTCAACCCTAACTTTCAACCCTAACTCTTCTCTGATTGGTTAGTACCCAAATGAGTCACATACCTAAATTTTCGTATTCCCCTATAACCCTAACCCTAACCCTAACCCTAACCCTAACCCTAACCCTAACCCTAACCCTAACCCTAACCCTAACCCTAACCCTAACCCTAACCCTAACCCTAACCCTAACCCTAACTCTTCTCTGATTGGTTAGTACCCAAATGAGTCACATACCTAAATTTTCGTATTCCCCTATAACCCTAACCCTAACCCTAACCCTAACCCTAACCCTAACCCTAACCCTAACTTTCAACCCTAACTCTTCTCTGATTGGTTAGTACCCAAATGAGTCACATACCTAAATTTTCGTATTCCCCTATAACCCTAACCCTAACCCTAACCCTAACCCTAACCCTAACCCTAACCCTAACCCTAACCCTAACCCTAACCCTAACCCTAACCCTAACTCTTCTCTGATTGGTTAGTACCCAAATGAGTCACATACCTAAATTTTCGTATTCCCCTATAACCCTGGGCCAAACAAAAATAGAAAAATAATCCTAACTTTCAACCCTAACTTTCAACCCTAACTTTCAACCCTAACTTTCAACCCTAACTCTTCTCTGATTGGTTAGTACCCAAATGAGTCACATACCTAAATTTTCGTATTCCCCTATAACCCTGGGCCAAACAAAAATAGAAAAATAATCCTAAGTGTCAACCCTAACTTTCAACCCTAACTTTCAACCCTAACTTTCAACCCTAACTTTCAACCCTAACTTTCAACCCTAACTCTTCTCTGATTGGTTAGTACCCAAATGAGTCACATACCTAAATTTTCGTATTCCCCTATAACCCTGGGCCAAACAAAAATAGAAAAATAATCCTAACTTTCAACCCTAACTTTCAACCCTAACTTTCAACCCTAACTTTCAACCCTAACTTTCAACCCTAACTCTTCTCTGATTGGTTAGTACCCAAATGAGTCACATACCTAAATTTTCGTATTCCCCTATAACCCTGGGCCAAACAAAAATAGAAAAATAATCCTAAGTGTCAACCCTAACTTTCAACCCTAACTTTCAACCCTAACTTTCAACCCTAACTCTTCTCTGATTGGTTAGTACCCAAATGAGTCACATACCTAAATTTTCGTATTCCCCTATAACCCTGGGCCAAACAAAAATAGAAAAATAATCCTACACTGGCGACACACTTTATTCGAGCTTGGCTAGTCCCACGAATTCGGGTATACCCGGGTGTATTGAGGTTTGTGACTGTTTTCTGCCCGAGTACATTGAGTTATTTTCCAAGCAGGGATTGCAGCATTTTATTCCCGCTGGCTGCAATACTGCACAGTATATATATATAAACTGCATTACAATTCATGAATTTATGCCATCTGGTAGACACGCGAAGCATTGCAGCCTATTAAATCCTAATCATTATCATTTAACAGATCAGCCGCCCATCAGCCAGGCATGAACCCAGGCTGGGAAGGCAAATGCAACGGGGCTTGTCAGAGGTTAGTAGTGGCTTATTCCAGGTATCTGCCAGGTACATACCGGGTATTTGCTCGAATAAAGTGTGTCGGTGCAGTAAGTGTCAACCCTAACTTTCAACCCTAACTTTCAACCCTAACTTTCAACCCTAACTTTCAACCCTAACTCTTCTCTGATTGGTTAGTACCCAAATGAGTCACATACCTAAATTTTCGTATTCCCCTATAACCCTGGGCCAAACAAAAATAGAAAAATAATCCTAACTTTCAACCCTAACTTTCAACCCTAACTTTCAACCCTAACTTTCAACCCTAACTCTTCTCTGATTGGTTAGTACCCAAATGAGTCACATACCTAAATTTTCGTATTCCCCTATAACCCTGGGCCAAACAAAAATAGAAAAATAATCCTAAGTGTCAACCCTAACTTTCAACCCTAACTTTCAACCCTAACTTTCAACCCTAACTTTCAACCCTAACTTTCAACCCTAACTCTTCTCTGATTGGTTAGTACCCAAATGAGTCACATACCTAAATTTTCGTATTCCCCTATAACCCTGGGCCAAACAAAAATAGAAAAATAATCCTAACTTTCAACCCTAACTTTCAACCCTAACTTTCAACCCTAACTTTCAACCCTAACTTTCAACCCTAACTCTTCTCTGATTGGTTAGTACCCAAATGAGTCACATACCTAAATTTTCGTATTCCCCTATAACCCTGGGCCAAACAAAAATAGAAAAATAATCCTAAGTGTCAACCCTAACTTTCAACCCTAACTTTCAACCCTAACTTTCAACCCTAACTCTTCTCTGATTGGTTAGTACCCAAATGAGTCACATACCTAAATTTTCGTATTCCCCTATAACCCTGGGCCAAACAAAAATAGAAAAATAATCCTAAGTGTCAACCCTAACTTTCAACCCTAACTTTCAACCCTAACTTTCAACCCTAACTTTCAACCCTAACTCTTCTCTGATTGGTTAGTACCCAAATGAGTCACATACCTAAATTTTCGTATTCCCCTATAACCCTGGGCCAAACAAAAATAGAAAAATAATCCTAAGTGTCAACCCTAACTTTCAACCCTAACTTTCAACCCTAACTTTCAACCCTAACTTTCAACCCTAACTCTTCTCTGATTGGTTAGTACCCAAATGAGTCACATACCTAAATTTTCGTATTCCCCTATAACCCTGGGCCAAACAAAAATAGAAAAATAATCCTAAGTGTCAACCCTAACTTTCAACCCTAACTTTCAACCCTAACTTTCAACCCTAACTCTTCTCTGATTGGTTAGTACCCAAATGAGTCACATTCCTAAATTTTCGTATTCCCCTATAACCCTAACCCTAACCCTAACGTTTATCTCTATGGCAATGAACAGACCCGCTTATTGCCCCCCGGTCCGACCCCCCAGAGATGGACTCCAACTGGACAAGCACAGTCTCACCAAGTATGTGGAGGGCACTGATCGGATTGACATGTTTCTAAGGAACTTTGAAACGCAGTGCCGGCGGTACGGGGTGCTTCCCCAGCATAGGGTTGCACGCCTGGACCCGCTACTCTCCAGCTTGGCTAAACAGACTTTGATGGCGCTTACAGAGGAGTTTGCTGATGACTATGACCACCTGAAAGAACTTTTGCTGTTTCAGCATGGTTTTACCCCTGAAGCTTACCGGGGTAAGTTCCGGCTGGAGGAGAGGCACCCTCAGGAGACCTATGTCACTTATGTGACCCGCATGGCTTTGTATGGGTTACACTGGGTGGAGGGCTCTGAGGCCAAGACTTACCAACGCCTGCTGGACCTCATCTTTCAGGAGCAGCTCATGCAGCAGTGCCCGCCGGCGGTGAGGGCTTTTGTGTATGATAAAAAGCCCAAGACCTACACCGAGGCGGCGAGGATGGCAGATGACTATGTGGTCAGCCGGTCCCAGATGACCGCCAAGGTACCAGCCAAAGCGGTAACCCCACCGGCGCCGGCCAAGAAAGCTGTGAGTACCCCCCAGTGGACCCAAAAGCCGCCTGCGGGCAGCGGGTCACAGAAGGCGGGAGAGCTCCGGCATGAGCGCCGGTGCTACAATTGCAACAGCACTGGTCACATCAGACCAGATTGCCCGGAACCCCTGCGTTCCAACGGACCCTATCGAGGGCAACGCACCCCAGCTGCAAAGCCGGTAGCCCGCGTGCGGGTGGCTTCCACCAAAGAACCAGGACCGGTCATGGAAACAACTCCCAGCGAGACGTCCCATGTCACCCCTACCCCGGTTTCTTCAGTGCCTACAGCCAGGAGCGGAGGACATCACAGCGCAGACCTGCAGCAGACGGACGGCAGGAGCAAGCATCTCACCCCGGTCACAGTCGGTGACCGGCAAGCAGTTGGCTTACTTGATTCAGGAGCTGCAGTGACCCTGGTCCGACCTGATATGGTCCGGCCAGAGGAATTGATCCCAGGCCCTGGGATACAGATCACTGTGGCTGACGGAGAGCCACGTTTCCTGCAGGTGGCCCGCATTTTTTTGGATTGGGGGGTGGGCAAGGGTGTGCGGGAGGTGGGGGTTTTACCAGGTTTGGATGCTGAAATTCTTTTGGGCAATGACCTGGGACCGATGACCTGCACCTACGACCGTGTGCCCCAGCCCGCTGCAGTGGCGGCGGTTACCCAGAGCCAGACCGCGGCAATGTCGGCGGTGGCCACCCCAGTCCCCCAGCCTTTGGGACCAACGTTAGCGGAGGGCACAGAGGAGCCCAGGGAGGTAAGCCAGGATCAGTTGCAACCACAGGCTGACTTACTGTTCCCCCTTACCGTGTCCCCTTCCCCTGACAATGACATGACTGGGGGGGGGCAGATTTAGGAGCCCAGTTTAGGGAGGCAGTGAAGGCAGACCCTACCCTGGCCGGCGTGAGACTTCGGGCGTCCAAATCTCAGGCAGGGGAGGGCACTGAGCGCTGCCTATGGCATAAGGGACTCCTATACAGAGAAGAAGGGAACCCGAGAATAGAGAAGGGATTGACCGGTAAGCGACAGCTAGTAGTACCCCAGGGCTACCGACAGCAATTGTTATGGGTAGCTCACTCTATTCCGTTAGCGGGACATCAGGGGGTCACCAGAACGCGAGCCCGGTTATTGCAGCGTTATTTCTGGCCGGGGGCATCCAGGGATGCGGATGATTTCTGCCGCTCCTGTGATGCCTGCCAGCGAGTAGGTAAGGCGGGCGACCGTGTGAAGGCACCCCTGAGACCCCTACCGATAATAGGGGAACCCTTCCAGAAGGTAGCGATGGACCTGATAGGACCCCTCATGATTCCTAGCAGGTCAGGGAAGTGCTACATCCTCACGGTGGTGGATTTTGCCACCCGGTACCCTGAGGCGGTAGCGCTGGGCACCATAAGTGCCAAGACAGTGGCAGCAGCTTTGCTGAACATTTTTGCTAGGGTAGGTTTCCCTAGTGAGATCCTAACTGATCAGGGGTCGCAGTTCATGAGTGAACTGTTACATTGTCTCTGGGATGCCTGCAGTGTACAGCACCAGCGCACTACCCCTTACCATCCCCAAACAAACGGATTATGTGAGAGGTTTAATGGTACCCTGAAGCAGATGCTTCGGACCTTTATAGAGGCGGAGGGGAAAGACTGGGAGATTCACCTGCAGCACTTGCTGTTTGCATACCGAGAGGTACCGCAAGAATCTACAGGCTTCTCCCCCTTCGAGCTACTATATGGCCGCAGGGTACGTGGACCTCTGGACCTCTTCCGTGAGGGATGGGAGGGGAAGACTACTGCTACTGATGCTTCAGTGATCCAGTATGTAGTAGATCTCAGAGACCGGTTAGAGATGCTTATGGGGGTGGCCCAGGACCACCTCAGGGCTGCTCAGACCAAGCAGAAGCAATGGTATGACCAGCAGGCCGTAGCAGAGAATTCATCCCAGGACAGCAGGTGCTTGTTCTCAAACCCACTCGGGAGAACAAGCTGATGGCTGCCTGGTCGGGACCGTACCCGGTTATCCGAAAGGTGAATGAGTGCAACTATGTTGTACAGGTAGCGCCTGAGAGGCACAAGACATATCACATTAATATGTTAAAGGAATACAGAGCACCGAGTATGGGAGCAGTAATGGCCATTTGTAGCCCACTGCTGGAGGATCTGGCGAGCAATGCTCTGCCTGATCTCCTAGGGGAGGCAAAGCAAGGAAACACTGTTGAGCAGGTAGAGATCGGGGCACAGTTGAGTGCTAGGCAGAAGGGAGAAGCCAGGGACATGCTAGCTCAGTATAGCGCCCTCTTCACTGACATGCCAGGGACCACACATCTCACCAAACACCCAGTACACACAGGGGACCTGCAGCCTCTGCATAAGCACGCTTATAGAGTGTCAGCAGAGGTCAAGACAAGTATGGAGAGAGAGATTGAGGAGATGCTGACCCTACGGGTAATTACTCCGTCCCAGAGCCCTTGGGCAAGTCCAGTAGTCCTAGTGCCTAAGAAGGACAAAACCACCCGGTTTTGTGTGGACTACCGGTTGCTCAACGCTGGGACGGTGTCAGATGCTTACCCCATGCCCCGCATGGATGAGTTACTAGATGAACTCGCGGGGGCAAATTATCTGACCACCATGGATCTGAGCAAAGGCTACTGGCAGATTCCCCTGACCCTGGAGGCTAGGGAGAAGTCAGCATTCTTCACTCCAAGTGGCCTCTATGAGTTTTTGGTGATGCCATTTGGGATGAAGAATGCCCCGGCTACCTTCCAACGCCTGGTCAATAGGTTACTGGAAGGGATGCAGAGCTATGCCAGGGCTTACTTAGATGACATTGCTGTCTTTAGTAATTCCTGGGAATCCCACATAGGACATGTAGCTGCGGTGCTGGATAGAATCAGGGAGGCTGGGCTTACCTTAAAACCCACTAAGTGTATGGTAGGTATGGCAGAAGTCCTGTACTTAGGGCACAGGGTGGGTGGAGGGCATTTCAAGCCAGAGCCAGCCAAGGTAGAAGCCATAGTTCAGTGGCCTGTTCCAAAAACCAAGAAACAGGTCATGGCCTTTTTGGGCACCGCAGGGTACTACAGGAAATTTGTCCCACAGTACAGCGCCGTGGCCAAACCCCTGACTGATCTGACTAAGAAGCAACTGCCTGTGCTTATTACCTGGTCTCCTGCTGTGAAACTGCTTTCCAGGCACTGAAAGCTGCGCTTGCTGAGGCCCCCATCCTGGCTGCCCCAGATTATACCAAGCATTTTCTTATTCAGACTGATGCCTCAGACTTTGGTGTGGGGGCTGTGTTGAGCCAGGTGGGGGACGACGGCAAAGAGCACCCTGTGGTGTATCTCAGTCGCAAACTGCTCCCCAGGGAGGTGGCATATGCCACCATTGAAAAGGAGTGCTTGGCCATTGTGTGGGCACTCAAAAAGCTCCAGCCCTATGTCTATGGGAGGGCTTTCACGGTCATTACCGACCACAATCCCCTGAGCTGGCTACAGAGGGTATCAGGGGAAAATGCCAAACTGCTGAGATGGAGCTTGGCTTTGCAAGAATTTGAATTCACCATTCAGCACAAAAAGGGTAGTGAAAACAGCAATGCTGATGGACTTTCACGCCAGGACTATCCCTCTGAGACTGAATTCATTAATGGTGCCAGCAGTGCCCCACTCCCCGTCAGGGCCAGTGGGCCACAGGACACGCATTAAGAAGGGGAGGTGTAGAGGGAGAGAGGGGGTGGCCCGGTATTAAAGGGGTTGCACCCCATTTGGCCACCCCTGACCGCACCAGGGAGACAAGGGGTTAACTGGGCTGAGGTCCAGAAATGTGATGTAACCCTTGTTATGACATGTAAATGTATTTTCCCCTGTTCCATTGTAATGTCTGGTTACTCAGTGTTTGCATCACACACACACTAGAATCCATCCGGGAGCACAAGGGTTAATAATTCTTTAATGATTATAGCTCTTTGTGTAAGTTTCCCGCCTTTTCGGGCACCATTTTGCAGGTCCCCATTGGCCGCCATTAGGGCTCAATGCATTTCAATAGGAATTTGTGCTGTTTTCGTCCTGTTTCCTGTAGTGACCAGCAGGTGGCGTCCGAGAGGGAGAGCGGCGGTTTCCCATTGAAAGTCAATGGGCTCATTGACTTCAATGGAGATGCCTCGAGGTAACCTAGTTGGCTGCCGTCCAGACCGCAAACCGCAAAGCGGATACAATGTCCTTCAAAAGAGCTAAAATCACTGGGTCAAGTTCAACGTCAATTAGCGGGGAAATAAACTGTTTTAGGGCACCTAGGGATAAAATTCTTTTTGCCCCTAGTTCCTAAGCGTCCCCCCACTCGACCACCACCGGGTCCCCGAATCCTGGACCCCCGATAAGGGTCGAACCAGATAGAGCGGGTCGCGCCATAGGCTTTGCCGGCGGCGGCAGAAAAATGACTAAGTGAGAAATGCTGAATTTTAGGAATCCATATCTCCGGTTCCGGAGGGTTCAGCAGATCAGGGTTTGGGGTATCTGTAGCCACTGCTCCGGCATCGCTGCAGAACCTTCCTTGACCAGCTTGGACCAACCCGACGGAGTATGGACCCCCTTGAAGTTCGGGACTTTTCCCATAAACTTCAATGGCAGAAAACCCCCATTGACTTCAATGGCGGCGATTTACCATTGAAAGTCTATGGCGGAGCTGCCCGTTGTTTTCAATGGGGATTTAGTGAAAAGCTGAGATTTCTTTTTCAATGGAGATTTTTGTATTAAAATGATTTAATGTGCATTGGTGTAACTCCGGTTTCTTAGGTCGTAGCAAGTCGCTTTTTGGACCATATGGTGTCCCAGTTCTGGCAATGCGAACTGGGAAGTTTGGACCTGCTAAACCTAACGGAACCGGATATTTTAATACGTTTATGTTTTATGCTTAATAGTGTATCTTAAGGTATGGACAAAGACCCAGAAGAGATTCTTTTGGGCCATAAGGTAGCAGATGGCCCTGGGGACGCCGCTATGTCTAGGATTTAAGTGCTGTTCAAAGAGTTTTATCACCCTCACTGTTTATCCGAAGCCCAAACCAGGGCAGGTCTTAAGTGTTCCAGTTAACACCTTTCAACAAAGGTTTTCCTGCCAGAACTCCAAATGGTAGACTGTCTGGCATTCCTGACGTAAATGTGGGGCTTCAGAAATGAGACCCCCAGAGTTCTACTGCGCATGTGCCAACTAGCAGGGGGGCATGGGTCAGAATGCTTTCCCACGTTAGTGAGTGGCTGGAGGTAATTGTAAACCAATCCCCTGTGCTTAAGGTTAAGAATAGAAGGAGAATGGTTTATAAACTGCTGTCCACCCATATATCCTTTGTCTTCGTTTGCTGATATGGTTACCTGATATCACCTGAATGATTTCCTCACTGCTGAAAGAAATGCTACATCATACTTCTCATTCCCCAACCCTTAAGTAAGTGTACTTCTTGTTCGTTACTGTATTATCTGTTGTGTTCACCTATATTCTAAGGAATAAATACAATTTATTATATCTTAAGCCTCGTTCAGTTCAAACCCAATTATTTTTGTGTAATATTAATAAGCCTGTGGAAGCTATCGTCACAAGGAGGTATTATAGTGTGTATTGTGGGGAGAATTAGTGTGTGTGTTGTTTGGGAGTGATATTCGGGAGGATTGTGTGTGCAGAAGGAAGAATGAGTGAGGGGGGAGTAAGGGAGCAGGATTGAATGAGAGGGGGTCATTGAGTGATAGCGGGGAGGGGAGGGAAGAGTGAGGAGAGTGGGTGTAGGAGGGAGCAGTGCAAGAGACCGTCGGGGGCAGAATACATGGTGAGAAGGGAGGCTGCCTAGAAGCATAAAAATCTACTTCACCACTGTTCTGTACTCTCTTCAATACTCTGTGTTACAGATCTCTCTGGCAAGAAATGGGGTCCAATGGCAAAGACTGCTCTAAATAAGATAGTATAAATGAACACAGAGAGAAATTCCAAAGAGTAACCCAAGAAAATACAAGTGAAATCTAATCGTAAGGTAATTAGTCCCATTAAGTGAAATACATAAAGGAATAGTCCATAAAAAAGCACAAAGGAAAAAAATAGGAGTACTTTATTGTGATGTTACATTTCAGAGAATATAAAATTATAGGAAAACAATTCCACTTTGTTCAGAAAACCAGAAAGTCTTGGTCCCAGGTGGACTGAATTTTTATTGCAAATAAGTTCCTTAATACACAAGTAAAGAATATAGTTACTTATTCTATTCTCTACTGTAAGACGTGCCACATTGCCCAATATTTGGGTACAGTGCCCAGATTGTGACCATGCACTACAGAGGTGAGATTCCCCCAACTCCAATTTGCTACACACTCCAAGAGAGATTATTGTGATCAGAGGTGGAATGAGAGGGGTGAGAAGGGTCGCTGCCCAGGGAGTAGCCTGACAGGGGGTACAGAAATCTCTTTTGGTGCATATATTGCGGAGCTGCATTGATTGACTTGTCAATCAGCTCTGCTGCCTATCCCATTGACATCATGATCCGGCACTGTGATCAGCTGCAGCGCTGACCCAGGTGTGTTAGTGCAGCACTTTACAGGGAGGGAACAGAGGTTGTGGATGACAGATGCTGGGGATAGGCCATGAGTACGGGCCAGAGTAAGGTGGAGACTTTCTGTACTCTGCATACAGGACACTGCATGCATGACAGTGTCTGTGTGTGTGTGTGTGTATTCCAAGTGTCAGTGTGCATAAGTAAGTGTGCTCTGTAAGTATGCCTGTGTGGCAGGTATAGGGGGGTGGTTCAGCTGGAGGAATTTATCCAGGCACAAAAGCACATAGATGCCCCAGATTATACCACCCCAAATGCTGATAATATCCTGCTGCACTTTACAGAAGATGATGCAGATGTCAGTGGGTGGTGGGTTCATTAAATCCATCCATCATATCATAGCCACACTGTGCATATGATGTACTGAATCAATCACAGGAAGACATCTCCATGGTAGGGGTAGAAGTTAACAGAATATGTCCAGCACTGTGGTGTGTAGCCCATGAATAATAATTGTGCACATTACAGAACATACTTGCAACTGCAAGATCATTTTGCTGCTTGTAGTGTTTGCTCTTGTCCTGTGCAGTGTTGTCGTAGATCCGTCTCTTCAGTGTTCACTGCAATAAAAGTAAGACATTGCATTAATATTACAGAAGTTTGGGAGCTGAAATCCCACTATGCTGCAGACATTTTCCCTTTGCATAAGATTCTTGTGATTATATCTCAATGATGATCAATAACAACTACATCATAACACAGCCGCTCAATACAAAATATGTATTTGCTATCAATGGTCATGGAGGCCAAACGTCACACAATGTACAGATATACTGCTGCGGCCGAGTTTATTCGAGCATTTGCCCGTTCTTGGCCGCAGCAGTAACCTGGCGCGCGCCGGAGGGTGCCGGGCGCACGCCGAAGCAGCGGAGGAGCGCCCTCCGATCGGGGCTTTCTCCCTTCCGCTGCCGGGTCCGTCGGGTCCCCCGGAACCCCCTGCCGCTGTCCCCCACATCGCGGGACACCAGTGCTCCCTCGGGGAGCCCTGGACGCGCGTGCAGGGGGCGCAGGCACCCGATGACGCGTGACCGTGCATCGGTGATGCGCGGCACGCTGAGGGAGTGCGGCTAGCACGCCGGGGCATCCCCCGGCTTGCGGTGCTAGCCGTGCTTCAATAAAACGTGTCGGTAGTGTAGCAAGGATTATTTCTTCCTCTGGTGCATTATGATGGGATGTGTTGTAAGATTCTGCATTATTAGCATCACTGAATCTTTTGGAAACTGAGTAATATTCTATGTTTTAATGCAATATTATGGATGATCAGCCGGTAAAATAAAGCTTACTGTATCTGTAGCCATGCTCTACCCATGATGTGCTGAATCAATGACTGCAGAGTGATTCAGAGTGGTAAACATGACTGGAACTCATCTCTGAATAGAGGACAGAACAGCAGTGCAGAGTAGGAGGTGAATGTATCTCAAATGGAAGACTTAGTAGCTGTGTGGGGAGTAGACAGTACAGACTGATCAAATAAATAGTTAAAGGAGTATCTTCAACATTACTTGGCTTTGTTATCAACATTGAAGTTTCTCTTGTTTTTTCTGTTCTTTAAATCACTACTACTGATGCCATGTGTAACCTGTACTGAGAGATATACTCTACTGGCCTAGATGAAACCATATGATGCAAACAGGATTCATCCCACTCCAGATTCATATGATTGCACCACTTCAACCTTTAATAAAACACATAGAACTACAGCAGTGCGCTACTGCACATGTTCTTGTTATGAATGGTAGTAGATGTGGTCCTTGGGTCAATACTTCATACAGCAGCCACACTCTACTCATGATGTATTGAATCAACAAAAACCTGCATGGTACAGATCACAGGAAGGGTAGAGTAGAGGGGAATATGTCCAATGCGAAACCCTTAGCAGCTGGATTGTGTGGAGTCAACAAAACGACAAATACTAAATGAGAAATATACACATTGCTTATCTGTCTCTGTGTAGTCATTTTCCTCCTCTTCAACTGTCTTTCAAAATTTCTCTTCTGACAGAAAAGAAACACATGGCTTCAATATTCACTGTTCTTCCCTCCTGAAATAAAAGTTAAGCATTGCATGGTTATGATCATACATACAATGAACCTTGCGCCAAACCATGTGATCCAAAGTAAATCCACCTCCCTCCCATAGCTGTGTTCCTTCTAGAGCTTCTACCACACAAGTCATTAATGTTCGTGACACTGTACTGCAGTCACAGTCTGCACACAAAGTACTGAATCAATTACATCACACTGAAAAGGCAGTCTACATGATGCAATAGTTAACCATAATAACTCTGTCATGCAAATGACAGGAAAACCTATATGTATATCATTAGGGGAGAGGGGAAAAATAATTAAAAAATAAGTGCGACAAATAAAAACAGATTATAGGAAAGTAAATCCTTGCCCTGGGAACTTTACAATCTAATAGAAATGTTAGAAGACTTAAAGAGAGGCAGCAGTTGGGGGAAGAAGTGCAGTAGATGACAATGCTTGTCCTTAATGGTGGGTACAATTAGTAGAAAGCACATCTTGGGAACAATAGTTGTTAGCAGTGACTGTGGGTGTGGGACAGTAGCCACGAGTCAAAGTTTTTTAAATGCTTGATTTAAGTCGTGAATTTTAAGATTGGTCTTACATGTGGGTGGAAGAGGTTATGTTGGCATATACTGAGTGTGAGGACGTTTCACATGTACGGTGCAGTGATGGAAAATGGTTTCAGGCAAGTGAGAGAACAGTAGAGGTGAAAGAAGTTTACAGGAGACAGTTATGGTTATAGTGCAAGAGACAAGCAAGGGCATAACGAGAGATCAAAGATGATATGCAAGAAGGAGCAGATTAATGGAGAGCCTTAACAAAAAGGTAAGGAGGAGAACTTTGTAGGTGATACAAAAACTTGATGGGATGCCAGGACAGGGATTTAAGGAGATGAGCAGAGACTGTTGTGGGAGAAAGTGAGATAATTCAAGCAGCAGAGTTTTGCATAGGAGAAAGTTGTGAAGCATGGAGGCCTGTTAGTAGTATGTTAAAATAACCTATAGGATAACAGTATACATTGGAGTTTTAGCAGTAGGTTGAGAGGGGAAAGGGAAGATCTTGGCAATATTACAGAGAAAGAGGCAACACATTTTACCCATAGCCGTGCATGTGAATGGAGATGGAATTGAAGAGCCAAATGTTACTCCTATGCAACATGTTTGATGACAAGATAGATGGTAGTACTGTTTACTGTGATGGAGAAAGGGGATAATATGAGCCCAGTGTTAGACATTAAGTTTAAGGCAGTGGAGTGCCATCCATGAGCATATAGCCAGGAGACAACCCAAGAGTAGGGACTGGATTGCAGGAGTGAGAACAGGGGTGGATAGATTTGTGTGTGTATCATCCGCATAGAGATTATATCTAAGGCCAAAAGCATTGATGAAGTCACCAAATGATAGTATGTAGAGAGAAAGAGAGATCTCAGAACAGAGCCCTGATGTATACCCACAGACAGATCAATAGAAGACGAAGACATGTTAGCAACAGAGATGGAGAATGTGTGACAGGAAAGTTATGATGAAAACCAGGATAGAACTTTGTTACTGATACCAAGAGAGAGTTTAGAATATGAAGGAGGAGAGTGATTGAGAGCATCAAACGCAGCCGATAGATCAAGTAGGATTAGTAGGGAAAAGTGACCTTGGGAATTTGCTTTAAGCACAGTCTGTAGAACGTGCTGTACGAAAGGCAGGTTGTAAAGGATCCAGGAGGGCATGTGATTTAAGAATGTTGACACTAGCAATTAGAAGGCAAACAGCATGAGGGATACAGAGCGGTAGTTAGTAAGGCACATAGGGTGTAGTTTGTTTCTGACAAAAGGGTGACCGCTACAGGCTTAAAGTAAGAGGGCAAAAATCCAGAGAATAGGGAGAAATTGAAGATGTGGGTGAGAGTGGGGACTAAGAGATGCAGTAAGGTGTGAGGGGATACGATCTAGAGGGCATGTGGTAGAGGGAGAATAGAAGATGATTAGCTTCCAGCTCTGTAAGAGAAGAAAAGGAGTCAAGTGCAGAAGGAGTTTTGGGTAGAAGGAGAGAAGGGGGAAGGGACAGAAGGAATCTCCTTTTGGGTGGCATCCACCTTGCCTCTGAAGTAGTCAAATGCTTGAGGAGAAGTGAAGGAAGGATGGCAAGTGGGAGGAGAAGGTCAGTGGAGGGAGTCAAATACAGAGAAAAAAAACAGCGTAAATTAAATTTGAGTGTTGATGAGTGTGGAAAAAAGTAGTGTATTTAGCCCTAGAGAGCAGCTTTATACAGGACAGGAGACATTTTTACTGTAGAAAAATCAAACAAAGTGTGAGATTTCCTCCGTAGGTATTAAGAACAGCGAGTGGAAGTGTGATGAGTGTGTTTGGGAATTTAGCCAAAGGTGTGGGTTAGAGGGATGAGTGTGTCAGAGCCTATAGGGGGCATATAGATAGGAGGATAGCATTGTAAGAGTTAATAAGATTGTTAGTTTAAGCAGAAAGAAAGAGAGAGAAGAGAGAAGAGAGGTTAGAGTAGATGTCAGAGGAGAGTTTAATTAAGCAGAGGCAAATCAGTGGGACAGGTAAGATGCGGTGAGGGGAATGACTGATTGTGACTGATGAGAGCAGAAGAGGTTATGTACAACTAGAGCCTTGTTAGTAAGAGTGGACATTCCAGAGGGCACAGGAGAAGGGAAGAGAAAAGTAAGGAAAGGAATGTGGATTACATTAGATAGGTTAACACTCTTAGTAGGGAGGCCTGATGTGTATATGAGCCGGTCCAAGATTATAAGAGATATCCCCCAACATCAGCGAGCATAGAAGGAGACACAGAGATAGGTGTAGAGAGAGACAGAGATAGGGATATGTAGAGAGAGAAGGGCGTCAAGAGAATGAGACAGATAGGCGTAGAGAGAGGAGACATAGAGAGAGGGGGCTTTGAGAGGGGGGCGTAGAGAATGAGGGAAGGTGGAAGAGAATAGGATGTGCAGGAGTGCATTTCATTGAGCAGTGCAGAAATAGCTGCAATAGAGGTCTGTACAAATGGTGCTTTGTGTAGACACATGCAAAGGTAGGGGAAGGAAAGTGTATAGAACATGTGGATAAAAGCAGGAGTGTGGAAGTTAGAGAAATTAGAAAAGTTTTACAGAGGAGTGAGGAAACAGTAAACAGAAAGAACAAGAGAGAGGTTACATTGGGATGACGTGCTGTGGTAGAGAGAAATGCTAGGAGAGAGCCTCCAGATATTAGAGGACATGAATTGAGAGAGCAAATGTATAAATCAAAACCGGAGGGGGAGGTATAGCACGAAAGCTTGCACAGCAGTTGATGAAGATTATAGTCTTAAAGTTGCGTGTACCTGTCAGGGCACTCAAGAAGGTCAATGCTCACAAGTGCAGAGTTCATGAAGAAATGCTGAATCCAGTTCCCCTCCAATTTAATTTTAATATAACTTTTTCATTCTTCATTACTGCAAAAAGCAAACAAAACAAAACCACATTGCATTACTATTTTCAAAATGGATTGAATGACATATTCAACAGTAACTGTGTGATGCCAATATTGCCTTCTCACTCGTAGGCCAGTACGGTCAGGTACCCAGTACTGATAAAACAATAAGTGCCCGTACTAAGTACCAATATGAATTATAAGGAAATGTAAAATCTCCAGGTCTCTCTCCATCTCTGCAACAGATATATGGATAAGCCCATATTAAGGCATCACGTGACCGGAGCCGTCACTGACTGGGTATACGCAAAGATGCAGGGAGATGCAAAGAAAGGGAGGGAGAGAGACAGGGAGAAGATGGGAAACGGAGGGAGGCACGGATGGCAGGCCTCTCTCTTTCACTGGTGCATGCAAGGAGCTGGTCCCAACATCCACAAAGTGTGTGTGTATTATTGGTTGTGTTTTATGGCGGTAGGAGGATAGTGTGTATATTGTGTGTGTGTGGGAGTATTATATTGTGTGTAGGGTATTATAGTGTGTATATTATGTTGAGGTGCAGAGGAGAGTGTTAGATTGGGTATCTTGTGTTAGGGGGTATTGTGTATATTGTGTTTAAGACTATAATATTATTGGGGAGATTATTATTGAGGAGGTATTAAAGTGTGTATTGTGGGGAGTATTAGTGTATGTATTATTTGTGGGTGACAGATGCTGTGGGTAGGCCAAGAGTACGGGCCAGACTAAGGTGGAGACTTTCTGTACTCTGCATACAGGACTCTACATGCACTGCAGAGGTGAAATTCCCCCAACTCCAATTTGCTACACTCTCCAAGAGAGAATATTGTGATCAGAGGTGGAAGATGAGCAGGGTCACTGCCCAGGGAGTAGCCTGTCAGGGGGCATGGAAATCTCTTTTGGTGCGTATGTTGCCACGTGGCATTGATTGACCGGTCAATTAGCACTGCTTCCTATCACAGTGACATGATCCGGTGCTGTGATCGGTTGCAGCGCTGACCAAGGTGTGTTAGTGCAGCAATTTACAGGGAGGGAACAGAGGTTGTGGGTGACAGATGCTGGGGGTAGGCCAAGAGTACGGGCCAGAGCAAGGTGGAGATATTCTGTACTCTGCATGCCCAGGACTCTGCATGCATGCCAGTGGCTGTGGGGTGTGTGTGTGTAGGTATGCCAAGTGTCAGTGTGCATAAGTAAGTGTGCTGTGTGTGTAAGTAAGTTTGCCTGTGTGGCAGGAGGTGTAGGGGGGTGGGGGGCGGGGGGCGGTTCAGCTGGAGGACTTTACCCAGCACAAAAGCACATAGATGCCTCTGATTATATCACCCCAAATGCTGATAATATCCTGCTGTAGATGCACTTTACAGAAGATGATACAGATGTCATCAGTGTTTGGTGGGTTCATTAAATCAATCCATCATATAATAGCCACACTGTGCATATGATGTACTGAATCAGTAACACCAATCACAGGAAGACATCTCCATGGTAGGGGTAGTGTTGAAGTTAACAAAATATGTCCAGCACTGTGGTGTGGAGCCCATACATAATAATTGTGCACATTACCAGAACAACATATTGTCAACTGCATGATCATTTTGCTGCTTGTAGTGTATACTCTTGTCCTGTGCAGTGTTGTAGTAGATCCGTCTCTTCGGTGTTCACTGCAATAAAAGTAAGACATTGCATTAATATTACAGAAGTTTGGGGGCTGAAATCCCACTATGCTAATGACAGTTTCCCTTTGCATAAGATTCTTGTGATTATATCTCAATGATGATCAATAACAACTACATCATAACACAGCTGCTCTATACAGAATATGTATTTGCCATCAATGGTCATGGAGGCAATATGTCACACAATGTACATATATAGCAAGGATTATTTCTTCCTCTGGTGTATTATGATGGGAGGGTGAGATTCTGCATTATCAGCATCAGTAAATCTGTAGGAAACTGAGTGATATTCTATTTTTTAATGCAATATTAGGGTAAAATAAAGCTTGCTGTATCTATAGCCATGCTCTACCCATGATGTGCTGAATCAATGACTGCAGAGCGATTTAGAGTGGTAAACATGACTTGAACTCATCTCTGAATAGAGGGTAGCACAGTAGTGCAGAGTAGAAGGTGAATGTATCTCAAATGGAAACCCTTAGCAGCTGTGTGGGGAGTAGACAGTACAGACTGACCAAGTAAATAGTAAAAAGTAGTAACTTCAACATTACTTGGTTTTGTTCTCCACTCCTGTTTTTCTGTTCTTTAAATCACTAATACTGATGCCATATGTAACCTGTACTGAGAGTTATATACTCTACTGGCCTAGATCAAATTAAATGATGCAAACAGGATCCCTCCCACCTCAACCTTTCATAGCAATAACATAGAACTGCAGCAGTGCGCTACTGCACATGTTCTTGTTATGAATGGTAGTAGATGTGGTCCTTGGGTCAGTACTTCATACTGTAGCCACACTCTATTCATGATGTATTGAATCAACAAAAATCTGCATGGTACAGATCACAGGAAGGGGTGGAGTAGAGGTGAATATGTCCAATGCGAAACCCTTAGCAGCCGGATTTTTTGGAGTCAATAAAACGACAAATACTAAATGAGAAATATACACATTGCTTATCTGTCTCTGTGTAGTCATTTTCCTCCTCTTCAACTGTCCTTCAATTTTCTATTTTGCAAGAAAATGAACACATGGCTTCAATATTCACTTCTGTTCTGCAGTCTTTCCTCTTGAAATAAAAAAGTTAAGCATTGCATTATTATTATTATAATTATTATTGACGATACATACAATGAACCTTGCTCCAAACCATGTGATACAAAGCAAATCCACCTCCCTCCCACAGCTGTGCTCCTTCTAGAGCTTCTACCACACAAGTTATTCATGTCAGTGAAACTGTACTGCAGTCCCGGTCTGCACACAATCTACTGAATCAATGACATCACACTGTGTCACACAATGTCATGCTAACGACAGGAAACAATCTTTGTATATATAATAATAATAATAATAATAATAAAAAAAATAAGACAGGACAGACACTCCTACATTGCAATCAATAGAAAATAACTGGGACAGGCACTTCAAGGATGCATACGGTCCCGGATAAACTGTAGCTACCTATACACGTGTGCCTTGTCTCTAGACTCTGCAAATATCTCTATTTATATACCACCCATTGTGTACTCAGCGCTTTACAAGAGAGACCAAAAAGTACAGGAAATTATTATACAATAAGTTCAACAAACAAAAACAGACAATAGGAAAGTAAATCCCTGTCCTGGGTAGTTTACAATCTAAGAGAAATGTAAGGAGACTTACAGAGAGACAACAGGTGGGGGAACAAGTGCAGTAGATGACAATGCTTGTCCTTAATGGTGGGTACTTGTAGTATAAAGCACTTCTTGGGAACAATAGTTAGTGACTGAATGAGTGACAGTAGCAACGAGTAAAAGCTATTGAAATGCTTCATTTAAGTTGTGAATTTTAAGGTTGATCTTAAATGTGGGTGGAAGAGGGTATGTTGGCATATACTGAGTGTGTGTGAGTTTCACAGGTAAATTGATGGGAAAGGGTTTCAGGCAAGAGAGCGAGTGCGCAGTAGAGGTGTAAGAAGTATAATGGAGACAGTTATTAGTAGAGCTTAGGAGACGAGGAAGGGCATAACGAGACCAAAGATGATATGTAGGAAGGAGCAGATGAATAGAGAATAGTGTTGGACTGGGTCCTCAACTATAAAAAAATGGGTAACGGGTACCCGGCCAAAATGAAAGGTTCTACCCGGTCGGGTACACGGTTTGGCACTTACCTTCCGGGTGGCGGTGACATCTAGGATCAGCAGCAGTCCTGTGACGGTGGCAGCATCTGTGGTGTCTTCAGCCGGCGGGGGAGCTGCAGGCTCACAGACACAGCTTACCTGCTTCGGTGCTGTGGAAGTGATTCCTGCAGCTCCCCCCGCCAGGTGAAGACACCTCTGATGCTGCCAACATCAGAGGACTGCTGCTGCTGATCCTAGATGTCTTAGGAAAGGTAAGTATAAAAGATTATTTCCAGCTGCCCTGACATTACCCGACGCCGGGTATTACCCGGCCAAGTCCACTTCTCAGTGGCCGGTTTCGAGTAATGTCCGGGTAGCTGGAAATGTGTCGGGTAACGCCGGGTACTCGGTACACCACTAATAGAGAACCTTAACAAAAAGGTAAGGAGGAGAACTTTGTAGGTGATCTGAAACTTGATGGGAAGCAAGGAGAGGGATTTAAGGAGGAGGAGGAGATGAGCAGATACTGTTGTGGGAGAAAGGGAAATTATTCAAGCAGCAGAGTTTTGGATAGATTGCAAATGAGAAAGTTGTGAAGCAGGGAGCCCTGTTAGCAGTATGTTAACCCATACGATAAGGGCATGCATTGGCGTTTTAGCAGTAGATTGACAGAGAAAAGGGCAAATCTTGGAAATATTACAGAGAAAGAATCGACAAACTTTAGCCAGTGTCGTGAATGAAGATGGAAAGGGAAGAGTCAAATGTTACTCCTAGGCAATGTGCTTTCATGACAGGATGATGGTAGTACTGTTTACTGCGATGGAGAAAGGTGATATTAGGCCAGATTTAGGGGGAAATATGAGGAGCTCAGTTTTAGACATTAGGTTTAAGGCAGAAGAGTGTCATCCATGGAGGATATAGCCAGGAGGCGACCCGAAACTAGGAACTAAATTGCAGGAGTGACGGTAGGGTGGATAGGTGTGTGTATCATCTGCATAGAGATGATATCAAGGGCCAAAATAGTTGATAAGGTCAACTAGTGATAGTATGTAGTGAGAGAGGTCCCAGAACAGAGTCCTGAGGTATACCAACAGACAAAACAACAGGAGACAAAGACACGTTAGCAACAGAGATGGAGAATGTGTGATGGAGAAGTATGATGAAAACCAGGATATAAGTTTGCTGCGGATACGAAGAAAGAGTTTAGAATATGAATGAGAAGAGTGATTGACAGTATCAAAAGCAGAAGAGAGATCAAGCAGGATTAGTAAGTAAAATGGACCTTGGGAATTTTCTTTATGTACATAATTGGTTACATTGGGAAAGGCAGATTGTGAAGGGCCCAGAGGAGCATGTGATTTAAGAATGTTGATCAAACGGGAGATCACAAGACGTTCTAGCAATTAGGAGGCAAATGGTAGGACGGATACAGGGCGATAGTTAGAAATTCACACAAGGTCAAGGTTATTTTTGAGAATAGGGGTGACCACTGCATGCTTAAAAGGAAGAGTTGAAAGAGCCAAAGGATATGGAGGAATTGAAGATGTGGGTGAGAGTGAGAATATAGGATTGAGAGGGCATGTGGTAGAGGGAGAAGAGAAGATCAGGTTCCAGCTTTGTGACAGGAGAAAAGGAGTCAAGAGTGCAATGAGATCTAGATAGAAAAAGAGAGAGGGGGAAGGGAGAGAACGAATCTACTTGTGGATGGCATCCACCTTGCCTCAAGTGAGCAAAGGCTTGAGGAGAAATAAAGGATGGATGTTAAGTGGGAGGAGAAAGTCAGTGGTGGGACTCAAATACATAGAAGACAGTGTGAATGAAATTGGAGTGTTGATGAGTGAGGAAAAAGTAGTGTTTGACCTTAAAAAAAGGAGCAGAGTTTTACAGAACAGGACAAAGGTTTAGTGTAGAAAATCAGACTGTGAGATTTCCTCCATAGGTGTTAAGAGCAGCAGTGTGATGTGATGAAGTGTGATGAGAGCGTGCTTGTGAATTAAACCAATGCATGGGTTAGGCTGCATCTATAGTAAGCACGCAACAGAAGGCAAAGTTAGCGCATGCCTGTCGCTCCAGCAATCCCTGCACTGAGGTCCGAGGCGACGGGGAGGCCCTGCATCGCTCGCACGCACTGTGGACGACCAAGCGTGTGCCCATGATAATCACGGCCTTAGAGGGATGAGTGTGTCAGAGCCTAGAAGGGGCATATAGATGATGGAGGAGGAAGGAGGAGGAGATGATAGCATTGTAAGAGTTAACAAGATAGTTAGTTTAAGCAGAAAGTGAGGAGAGGTTAGAGATAAGGGTAGATGTCAGAGGAGAGAGTTCAATTAAGCTGAGGTATCGAGTAGGACAGGGGTGAGGGGAATGAGAAGTGGTGGACATTCCAGAGGGCACGTGAGAAGGGAAGAGTAAAGTGAGACAAGGAATGTGGATTACATAAGATGGGTTAATACGCTTAGCAGGGAGGTGGAGAGAGAGGCAAGAGGCAGAGGGTGGTGTAGGGGTAGAGGAAGAGATGTTGCATGTACCTTGTCAGAACATTAAAGAACGTCAATTCACACTGGTGCAGAGTTGATGATGAAATGCTGAATCCAGTTCACGTCCAATTCAATTTTAACAGAAATTTTTCATTCTTCATTACTGCAAAAAAAAAAGTAAAAAACAATGCATTACTATTTTCAAAATGGATTGAATTCCCCCACCAATGACTATGTGTTACCAATATATCCCTCTCAGTCCCACTGCAGCATATACTGTACCAGTGTGAAAGTAGGAAGGTACACAGTACCGGTAAAACAATACGTGCCGGTACTATGCACCATATGAATTATAAGGGGATGTAAATCTCCCAGTCTCTCTCCATATCCGCAACAGAGCGGGCTCCGGTCAGTGGCATGGATGCCCATATATGGGTATGCTCATATTTGGGCATCCCATGTCACTGACCGGAGCCGGCTCTGAGTATAGGGATATATGCGGAGACGCAGAGGTGCAAGGAAATGGGAGGAGGCACGGTGAGAAACAGGGAGAGACCACAGGAAGATAGAGGGCAACAACTTCCACAAGGTACTTGTATGGGTATAATTGTTTGTATTTTGTGCAGAGGGGGTAATTTCAGATAAAATACAATTCTCCACCCTCTACGAAACAATTCCACTTTGTTCAGTAAGCCAGAAAGTCTTGGTCCCATGTGGACTGAATTTAATGCAAATAAGGTCCTTAACACACAAGTAAAGAATAAAGTTACTTATTCTCTACTGTAAGAAGTGCCACATTGCCCACTATTTGGGTCCTGTGCCCAGATTGTGACCATGCATGGCAGAGGTGAGATTCCCCCAACTCCAATTTGCTACACTCTCCAAGAGAGATAATTGTGATCAGAGGTGGAACTAGGGGAGGGTGTGAGCAGGGTCACTGCCCAGGGAGTAACCTGACTGGGGGCACGGAAATCTCATTTAGTGCATATGTTGCGGCACTGCATTGATTGACCGGTCAATCTGCACTGCTGCCTGTCACAGTGACATCCTGATCGGGCACTGTGATCAGCTATAGCACTGACCCAGGTGAGATAGTTCAGCACTTTACAAGGAGGGAACAGATGTTGTGGGTGACAGATGCTGGAGGTAGGCCAAGACTGTTGGCCAGAGTAACGTGGAGACTTACTGCACTCTGCATGCCCATCCTCTCCCTGACATCAGGGGAAGGAAGTGGCCCTGGGGTGTGTGTAGGTATGCCAGATGTCAGTGTATGCATAAGTAAGTATGCCTGTGTAGTGGGAGGTGTAGGGGCGCTAAGCTGGAGGACTTAAAACAGGCACAAAAGCACATAGATACCTCTGATTATACCGCACCAAATGCTGATAATATCATGCTGTAGCTGCACTTTACAGAAGATGATGCAGATGTCATCATTGGTTGGTGGGTTCATTAAATCAATCCATCATATCATAACCACACTGTGCATATGATGTACTGAATCAGTAACACCAGGAAGACATCTCCATGTTAGGAGTAGAGTTGAAGTTAACAGAATATGTCCAGCACTGTGGTGTGTAGCCCATAAATAATAATTGTGCACATTACCAGAACAACATACTGTCAACTGCAAGATCATTTTGCTGCTTGTAGCGTATGCTCATCCTGTACAGTGTTGTAGTAGATCCGTCTCTTCAGTGTTCACTGCAACAAAAGTAAGACATTGCATTAATATTACAGACGTTTGGGGGCTGAAATCTCACTTCGCTGCGGACAATTTCCCTTTGCATAAGATTCTTGTGATTATGTCAATGATGATCAATAACTGCATCATAACACAGCCGCTCTATACAGAAGATGTACTTGCTCTCAATGGTCATGGAGGTAATACGTCACACAATGTACAGATATAGCAAGGATTATTTCTCCCACTGGTGCATTATGGCATTATGATGGGAAATGTTGTGAGATTCTGCATTATCAGCATCACTGAATCTTTTGGAAATTAAGTGATATTCTATGTTTTAATGCAATATTATGGATGATCAGCCGGTAAAATAATAATAGCTTGCTGTATCTGTAGCCATGCTCTACCCATGATGTGCTGAACCAATGACTGCAGAGAGATTCAGAGTGGTAAACATGACTGGAACGCATCTCTGAATAATGGGCAGCAAAGCAGTGCAGAATAGGAGGTGAAAGTATTTAAAATGGAAGATCCTTAGCAGCTGTGTGGGGAGTAGACAGTACAGACTGACCAAGTAAATGGTAAAAGGAGTAACTTCAACATTACTTGGCTTTGTTCTCCACATTGAAGCTTTCCTCCTCTTTAAATCACTAATACTGATGCCATGTGTAACCTGTACTGAGAGTTATATAATCTACTGGCCTAGATGAAACCATATGATGCAAACAGGATCCATCCCACTCCAGATTCATAGAATTGAACCACCTCAATCTTTCATAACAATCACATAGAACTGCAGCTGTGCGCTACTGCACATGTTCTTGTTATGAATGGTAGTAGATGTGGTCCTTGGGTCTTTACTTCATACTGTAGCCACCCTCTACTCATGATGTATTGAATCAACGAAAACTTGCATGGTTCAGATCACAGGAAGGGGTAGAGTAGAGATGAAAATATTCAATGTGAAACCCGTAGCAGCCGGATTGTGTGGAGTCAATAAAACGACAAATACTAAATGGTAAATGAGAAATATACACATTGCTTATCTGTCTCTGTGTAGTAATTTTCCTTCTCTTCAACTGTCCTTCAAATTTTCTCTTTTGCAAGAAAAGGAACACATGGCTTCAATATTCACTTCTGTTCTGCAGTCATCCCTCCTGAAATAAAAGTTAAGCATTGCATTGTTATTATGATAATACATACAATAAACCTTGCTCCAAACCATTTGATGCAAAGCAAATCCACCTCCCACCCACAGCTGTGCTCCTTCTAGAGCATGCATGTCAAACTCCAGTCCTCGAGGGTCCCAAACAGGCCAGGTTTTCAGTAGGGATATCCTGAAAACCTGGCCTGTTTGCTGCCCTCGAGGACTGGAGTTTGACATCCTTGTTCTTGAGCTTCTACCACGCAAGTCATCCATGTGAGTGACACTGTACTGCAGTCCTGGTCTGCACACAATCTACTGAATCAATGACATCACACTGTAAAGGCAATCTACAAGATGTATTAGTTGTCCACACTTCCGAAATGTTACTTTTATGTCCAAATCACTTATTCCCATGACCTGATATTTGTATTTGTTATTTATAGGATTGTCACAAAGAGTTGATGAGGTCACCAAATGATAGTATGTAGAGAGAAAGAGAGATCTCAGAACAGAGCCCTGATGTATACCCACAGACAGATCAATAGAAGACGAAGACATGTTAGCAACAGAGATGGAGAATGTGTGACAGGAAAGTTATGATGAAAACCAGGATAGAACTGTGTTACGGATACCAAGAGAGAGTTTAGAATATGAAGGAGGAGAGTGATTGAGAGCATCAAACGCAGCAGATAGATCAAGTAGGATTAGTAGGGAAAAGTGACCTTGGGAATTTGCTTTAAGCACAGTCTGTAGAACGAGCTGTACGAAAGGCAGGTTGTAAAGGATCCAGGAGGGAATGTGATTTAAGAATGTTGACATTCTAGCAATTAGGAGACAAACAGCAGGAGGGATACAGGGCGGTAGTTAGTAAGGCACATAGGGTGTAGGTTGTTTCTGAGAAAAGGGTGACCACTACAGGCTTAAAGTAAGAGGGTAAAGAGCCAGAGAATAGGGAGGAATTGAAGATGTGGGTGAGAGTGGGGACTAAGAGATGCAGTAAGGTGTGAGGGGATACGATCTAGAGGGCATGTGGTAGAGGGAGAAGAGAAGATGATTAGCTTCCAGCTCTGTAAGAGAAGAAAAGGAGTCAAATGCAGAAGGAGAATTAGGTAGAAGGAGAGAAGGGGGAAGGGACAGAAGGAATCTCCTTGTGGGTGGCATCCACCTTGCCTCTGAAGTAGTCAAATGCTTGAGGAGAAGTGAAGGAAGGATGGCAAGTGTGAGGAGAAGGTTAGTGGAGGGAGTCAAATACAGGGAAAAAAAGACAGCGTAAATTAAATTTGAGTGTTGATGAATGTGAAAAAAAAGTAGTGTGGTTTGGCCACAGAGAGCAGCTTTATACAGGACTGGAGACATTTTTACTGTAGAAAAATCAAATATCAATTGTGTGATTTCCTTCATAGGCATTAAGAACAGCGAGTGGAAGTGTGATGAACATGTTTGGGAATTTAGCCAAGGGTGTGGGCTAGAGGGACAAGTGTGTCAGAGCCTAGAGGGGGCATATAGATAGGAGGATAGCATTGTAAGAGTTAATAAGATTGTTAGTTTAAGCGGAAAGAGAGAGAGAGCAGAGAGGTTAGAGTAGATGTCAGAGGAGAGTTTAATTAAGCAGAGGCAAATCAGTGGGACAGGTAAGATGGGGTGAGGGGAATGACTGATTGTGAATGATGAGAGCAGAAGAGGTCATGTACAACTAGAGCCCTGTTAGTCAGAGAACGGACATTCCAGATGGCATAGGAGAAGGGAAGAGAAAAGTAAGGAAAGGAATGTGGATTACATTAGATAGGTTAACACTCTTAGCAGGGAGGCAGAGGCAGGGAGGCCCGATGTGTATATGAGCAGGTTCAAGATTATAAGAGATATCCCACACATCAGCAAACATAGAAGGAGACACAGAGATAGGTGTAGAGAGAGACAGAGATAGCTCTATGTAGAGAGAGAGGGACGTAGAGAGAATGAGACAGATAGGCGCAGAGAGAGGGGGCGCAGAGAGAGGAGGCGCCAAAAGAGGGGGCGCAGAGAGAGGGGGCACAGAGAATAGGATATTAAAGAGTGCTTTTCATTGAGCAGTGCAGAAATAGCTGCAATAGAGGTCTGTACAAATGGTGCAGTGTGTAGACACATGCAAAGGTAGGGGAAGGAAAGAGGAGAACATGTGGATAAAAGCAGGAGTGTGGAAGTTAGAGAAATTAGAAAAGTTTAACAGAGGAGTGAGGAAACAGCAAGCAGAAAGAACAAGAGAGAGGTTACATTGGGATGACGTTCTGTGGTAAAGAGAAAATGCTAGGAGAGAGCTTTCAAATATTAGAGGACATGAATTGAGGCAGCAAATGTATAAATCAAAACCTGAGGGGGAGGTATAGCACGAAAGCTTGCACAGCAGATTATAGTCTTAATGTTGCGTGTACCTGTCAGGGTATTCAAGAAGTTAAATTCTCACAAGTGCAGAGTTCATGATGAAATGCTGAATCTAGTCCCCCTCCAATTTAATTTTAATATAACTTTTCCATTCTTCATTACTGCAAAAAGCAAACAAAACAAAACCACATTGCATTACTATTTTCAAAATGGATTGAATGGCATATTCAACAGTGACTGTGTGATGCCAATATTCCCCACTCACTCGTAGTGAAGCACATATTGTACTAGTGTTGAAAGTAGGCCGGTAGAGTCAGGTACGCAGTACTGATAAAACAATAAGTGCCCGTCGTAAGTACCAGCTCCGCAACAGTGCGGGCATCACATTAGTGACGTGGATGAACATATATGGATAAGCCCATATTAAGGCATCACGTGACCAGAGCCGTCACTGACTGGGTATACGTAAAGACGCAGGGAGATGCAAGGAAAGGGAGGGAGAGAGACAGGGAGAAGATGTGAAACGGAGGAAGGCACGGATGGAGGGAGTTCTTCCGAGCTTCTGCGGGCCTCTCTCTTTCACTGGTGCATGCCGGGAGCTGGTCCCAACATCCACAAAGTGTGTGTGTATTATTGGTTGTATTTTATGGGGGTAGGAGGGTAGTGTGTATATTGTGTGTGTGGGAGTATTATATTGTGTGTAGAGGTGCAGAGGAGAGTACTAGATTGTGTATCTTGTGTAAGGGTGTTGTGTATATTGTGTTTGGAGCTATAATATTATTGGGGAGATTAGTATTGAGGAGGTATTATAGTGTGTATTGTGGGGAGTATTAGTGTGTGTATTGTTTGTGGGTGACAGATGCTGGGGGTATGCAGCAATCCCTGCACTGAGGTCCGAGGCGGCTCTGCATCGCTCGCACGCACTGTGGACGACCAAGCATGTGCCCATGATAATCATGGCCTTAGAGGGATGAGTGTGTCAGAGCCTAGAAGGGGTATATATATAATGGAGGAGGGAGGAGGAAGGAGGAGGAGGGAGGAGGAGATGATAGCATTGTAAAAGTTAACAAGATAGTTAGTTTAAGCAGAAAGTGAGGAGAGGTTAGAGATAAGGGTAGATGTCAGAGGAGAGAGTTCAATTAAGCTGAGGTATCGAGTAGGACAGGGGTGAGGGGAATGAGAGGTGGTGGATGATGAGAGCAGAAGAGGTCATGTACAAATAGACCTTGTTAGTCAGAGAGCAGTCATTCCAGAGGGCACGTGAGAAGTGAAGAGTAAAGTGAGACATGGAATGTGGATTACATTAGATGGGTTAATACGCTTAGCAGGGAGGTGGAGAGAGAGAGGCAAGAGGCAGAGAGTGGTGCAGGGGTTGAGGAAGAGATGTTGCATGTACCTTATCAGAACATTAAAGAACATCAATTCACACTGGTGCAGAGTTGATGATGAATCCAGTTCACCTCCAATTCAATTTTAACAGAAATGTTTCATTCTTCATTACTGAAAAAAAAGAAAAGTAAAAAACATTTCATTACTATTTTCAAAATGGATTGAATTCCCCCAACAATGACTATGTGTTACCAATATATCCCTCTCAGTCCCACTGCAGCATATACTGTACCAGTGTGAAAGTAGGAAGGTACACAGTACCGGTAAAACAATACGTGCCGGTACTATGCACCATATGAATTATAAGGGGATGTAAATCTCCCAGTCTCTCTCCATATCCGCAACAGAGCGGGCTCCGGTCAGTGGCATGGATGCCCATATATGGGTATGCTCATATTTGGGCATCCCATGTCACTGACCGGAGCCGGCTCTGAGTATAGGGATATATGCGGAGACGCAGAGGTGCAAGGAAATGGGAGGAGGCACGGTGAGAAACAGGGAGAGACCACAGGAAGATAGAGGGCAACAACTTCCACAAGGTACTTGTATGGGTATAATTGTTTGTATTTTGTGCAGAGGGGGTAATTTCAGATAAAATACAATTCTCCACCCTCTACGAAACAATTCCACTTTGTTCAGTAAGCCAGAAAGTCTTGGTCCCATGTGGACTGAATTTAATGCAAATAAGGTCCTTAATACACAAGTAAAGAATAAAGTTACTTATTCTCTACTGTAAGAAGTGCCACATTGCCCACTATTTGGGTCCTGTGCCCAGATTGTGACCATGCATGGCAGAGGTGAGATTCCCCCAACTCCAATTTGCTACACTCTCCAAGAGAGATAATTGTGATCAGAGGTGGAACTAGGGGAGGGTGTGAGCAGGGTCACTGCCCAGGGAGTAACCTGACTGGGGGCACGGAAATCTCATTTAGTGCATATGTTGCGGCACTGCATTGATTGACCGGTCAATCTGCACTGCTGCCTGTCACAGTGACATCCTGATCGGGCACTGTGATCAGCTATAGCACTGACCCAGGTGAGATAGTTCAGCACTTTACAAGGAGGGAACAGATGTTGTGGGTGACAGATGCTGGAGGTAGGCCAAGACTGTTGGCCAGAGTAACGTGGAGACTTACTGCACTCTGCATGCCCATCCTCTCCCTGACATCAGGGGAAGGAAGTGGCCCTGGGGTGTGTGTAGGTATGCCAGATGTCAGTGTATGCATAAGTAAGTATGCCTGTGTAGTGGGAGGTGTAGGGGCGTTAAGCTGGAGGACTTAAAACAGGCACAAAAGCACATAGATACCTCTGATTATACCGCACCAAATGCTGATAATATCATGCTGTAGCTGCACTTTACAGAAGATGATGCAGATGTCATCATTGGTTGGTGGGTTCATTAAATCAATCCATCATATCATAACCACACTGTGCATATGATGTACTGAATCAGTAACACCAGGAAGACATCTCCATGTTAGGAGTAGAGTTGAAGTTAACAGAATATGTCCAGCACTGTGGTGTGTAGCCCATAAATAATAATTGTGCACATTACCAGAACAACATACTGTCAACTGCAAGATCATTTTGCTGCTTGTAGCGTATGCTCATCCTGTACAGTGTTGTAGTAGATCCGTCTCTTCAGTGTTCACTGCAACAAAAGTAAGACATTGCATTAATATTACAGACGTTTGGGGGCTGAAATCTCACTTCGCTGCGGACAATTTCCCTTTGCATAAGATTCTTGTGATTATGTCAATGATGATCAATAACTGCATCATAACACAGCCGCTCTATACAGAAGATGTACTTGCTCTCAATGGTCATGGAGGTAATACGTCACACAATGTACAGATATAGCAAGGATTATTTCTCCCACTGGTGCATTATGGCATTATGATGGGAAATGTTGTGAGATTCTGCATTATCAGCATCACTGAATCTTTTGGAAATTAAGTGATATTCTATGTTTTAATGCAATATTATGGATGATCAGCCGGTAAAATAATAATAGCTTGCTGTATCTGTAGCCATGCTCTACCCATGATGTGCTGAACCAATGACTGCAGAGAGATTCAGAGTGGTAAACATGACTGGAACGCATCTCTGAATAATGGGCAGCAAAGCAGTGCAGAATAGGAGGTGAAAGTATTTAAAATGGAAGATCCTTAGCAGCTGTGTGGGGAGTAGACAGTACAGACTGACCAAGTAAATGGTAAAAGGAGTAACTTCAACATTACTTGGCTTTGTTCTCCACATTGAAGCTTTCCTCCTCTTTAAATCACTAATACTGATGCCATGTGTAACCTGTACTGAGAGTTATATAATCTACTGGCCTAGATGAAACCATATGATGCAAACAGGATCCATCCCACTCCAGATTCATAGAATTGAACCACCTCAACCTTTCATAACAATCACATAGAACTGCAGCTGTGCGCTACTGCACATGTTCTTGTTATGAATGGTAGTAGATGTGGTCCTTGGGTCTTTACTTCATACTGTAGCCACCCTCTACTCATGATGTATTGAATCAACGAAAACTTGCATGGTTCAGATCACAGGAAGGGGTAGAGTAGAGATGAAAATATTCAATGTGAAACCCGTAGCAGCCGGATTGTGTGGAGTCAATAAAACGACAAATACTAAATGGTAAATGAGAAATATACACATTGCTTATCTGTCTCTGTGTAGTAATTTTCCTTCTCTTCAACTGTCCTTCAAATTTTCTCTTTTGCAAGAAAAGGAACACATGGCTTCAATATTCACTTCTGTTCTGCAGTCATCCCTCCTGAAATAAAAGTTAAGCATTGCATTGTTATTATGATAATACATACAATAAACCTTGCTCCAAACCATTTGATGCAAAGCAAATCCACCTCCCACCCACAGCTGTGCTCCTTCTAGAGCATGCATGTCAAACTCCAGTCCTCGAGGGTCCCAAACAGGCCAGGTTTTCAGTAGGGATATCCTGAAAACCTGGCCTGTTTGCTGCCCTCGAGGACTGGAGTTTGACATCCTTGTTCTTGAGCTTCTACCACGCAAGTCATCCATGTGAGTGACACTGTACTGCAGTCCTGGTCTGCACACAATCTACTGAATCAATGACATCACACTGTAAAGGCAATCTACAAGATGTATTAGTTGTCCACACTTCCGAAATGTTACTTTTATGTCCAAATCACTTATTCCCATGACCTGATATTTGTATTTGTTATTTATAGGATTGTCACAAAGAGTTGATGAGGTCACCAAATGATAGTATGTAGAGAGAAAGAGAGATCTCAGAACAGAGCCCTGATGTATACCCACAGACAGATCAATAGAAGACGAAGACATGTTAGCAACAGAGATGGAGAATGTGTGACAGGAAAGTTATGATGAAAACCAGGATAGAACTGTGTTACGGATACCAAGAGAGAGTTTAGAATATGAAGGAGGAAAGTGATTGAGAGCATCAAAACGCAGCAGATAGATCAAGTAGGATTAGTAGGGAAAAGTGACCTTGGGAATTTGCTTTAAGCACAGTCTGTAGAACGAGCTGTACGAAAGGCAGGTTGTAAAGGATCCAGGAGGGAATGTGATTTAAGAATGTTGACATTCTAGCAATTAGGAGACAAACAGCAGGAGGGATACAGGGCGGTAGTTAGTAAGGCACATAGGGTGTAGGTTGTTTCTGAGAAAAGGGTGACCACTACAGGCTTAAAGTAAGAGGGTAAAGAGCCAGAGAATAGGGAGGAATTGAAGATGTGGGTGAGAGTGGGGACTAAGAGATGCAGTAAGGTGTGAGGGGATACGATCTAGAGGGCATGTGGTAGAGGGAGAAGAGAAGATGATTAGCTTCCAGCTCTGTAAGAGAAGAAAAGGAGTCAAATGCAGAAGGAGAATTAGGTAGAAGGAGAGAAGGGGGAAGGGACAGAAGGAATCTCCTTGTGGGTGGCATCCACCTTGCCTCTGAAGTAGTCAAATGCTTGAGGAGAAGTGAAGGAAGGATGGCAAGTGTGAGGAGAAGGTTAGTGGAGGGAGTCAAATACAGGGAAAAAAAGACAGCGTAAATTAAATTTGAGTGTTGATGAATGTGAAAAAAAAGTAGTGTGGTTTGGCCCCAGAGAGCAGCTTTATACAGGACTGGAGACATTTTTACTGTAGAAAAATCAAATATCAATTGTGTGATTTCCTTCATAGGCATTAAGAACAGCGAGTGGAAGTGTGATGAACATGTTTGGGAATTTAGCCAAGGGTGTGGGCTAGAGGGACAAGTGTGTCAGAGCCTAGAGGGGGCATATAGATAGGAGGATAGCATTGTAAGAGTTAATAAGATTGTTAGTTTAAGCGGAAAGAGAGAGAGAGCAGAGAGGTTAGAGTAGATGTCAGAGGAGAGTTTAATTAAGCAGAGGCAAATCAGTGGGACAGGTAAGATGGGGTGAGGGGAATGACTGATTGTGAATGATGAGAGCAGAAGAGGTCATGTACAACTAGAGCCTTGTTAGTCAGAGAACGGACATTCCAGATGGCATAGGAGAAGGGAAGAGAAAAGTAAGGAAAGGAATGTGGATTACATTAGATAGGTTAACACTCTTAGCAGGGAGGCAGAGGCGGGGAGGCCCGATGTGTATATGAGCAGGTTCAAGATTATAAGAGATATCCCACACATCAGCAAACATAGAAGGAGACACAGAGATAGGTGTAGAGAGAGACAGAGATAGCTCTATGTAGAGAGAGAGGGACGTAGAGAGAATGAGACAGATAGGCGCAGAGAGAGGGGGCGCAGAGAGAGGAGGCGCCAAAAGAGGGGGCGCAGAGAGAGGGGGCACAGAGAATAGGATATTAAAGAGTGCTTTTCATTGAGCAGTGCAGAAATAGCTGCAATAGAGGTCTGTACAAATGGTGCAGTGTGTAGACACATGCAAAGGTAGGGGAAGGAAAGAGGAGAACATGTGGATAAAAGCAGGAGTGTGGAAGTTAGAGAAATTAGAAAAGTTTAACAGAGGAGTGAGGAAACAGCAAGCAGAAAGAACAAGAGAGAGGTTACATTGGGATGACGTTCTGTGGTAAAGAGAAAATGCTAGGAGAGAGCTTTCAAATATTAGAGGACATGAATTGAGGGAGCAAATGTATAAATCAAAACCTGAGGGGGAGGTATAGCACGAAAGCTTGCACAGCAGATTATAGTCTTAATGTTGCGTGTACCTGTCAGGGTATTCAAGAAGTTAAATTCTCACAAGTGCAGAGTTCATGATGAAATGCTGAATCTAGTCCCCCTCCAATTTAATTTTAATATAACTTTTCCATTCTTCATTACTGCAAAAAGCAAACAAAACAAAACCACATTGCATTACTATTTTCAAAATGGATTGAATGGCATATTCAACAGTGACTGTGTGATGCCAATATTCCCCACTCACTCGTAGTGAAGCACATATTGTACTAGTGTTGAAAGTAGGCCGGTAGAGTCAGGTACGCAGTACTGATAAAACAATAAGTGTCCGTCGTAAGTACCAGCTCCGCAACAGTGCGGGCATCACATTAGTGACGTGGATGAACATATATGGATAAGCCCATATTAAGGCATCACGTGACCAGAGCCGTCACTGACTGGGTATACGTAAAGACGCAGGGAGATGCAAGGAAAGGGAGGGAGAGAGACAGGGAGAAGATGTGAAACGGAGGAAGGCACGGATGGAGGGAGTTCTTCCGAGCTTCTGCGGGCCTCTCTCTTTCACTGGTGCATGCCGGGAGCTGGTCCCAACATCCACAAAGTGTGTGTGTATTATTGGTTGTATTTTATGGGGGTAGGAGGGTAGTGTGTATATTGTGTGTGTGGGAGTATTATATTGTGTGTAGAGGTGCAGAGGAGAGTACTAGATTGTGTATCTTGTGTAAGGGTGTTGTGTATATTGTGTTTGGAGCTATAATATTATTGGGGAGATTAGTATTGAGGAGGTATTATAGTGTGTATTGTGGGGAGTATTAGTGTGTGTATTGTTTGTGGGTGACAGATGCTGGGGGTATGCAGCAATCCCTGCACTGAGGTCCGAGGCGGCTCTGCATCGCTCGCACGCACTGTGGACGACCAAGCATGTGCCCATGATAATCATGGCCTTAGAGGGATGAGTGTGTCAGAGCCTAGAAGGGGTATATATATAATGGAGGAGGGAGGAGGAAGGAGGAGGAGGGAGGAGGAGATGATAGCATTGTAAAAGTTAACAAGATAGTTAGTTTAAGCAGAAAGTGAGGAGAGGTTAGAGATAAGGGTAGATGTCAGAGGAGAGAGTTCAATTAAGCTGAGGTATCGAGTAGGACAGGGGTGAGGGGAATGAGAGGTGGTGGATGAGAGCAGAAGAGGTCATGTACAAATAGACCTTGTTAGTCAGAGAGCAGTCATTCCAGAGGGCACGTGAGAAGTGAAGAGTAAAGTGAGACATGGAATGTGGATTACATTAGATGGGTTAATACGCTTAGCAGGGAGGTGGAGAGAGAGAGGCAAGAGGCAGAGAGTGGTGCAGGGGTTGAGGAAGAGATGTTGCATGTACCTTATCAGAACATTAAAGAACATCAATTCACACTGGTGCAGAGTTGATGATGAATCCAGTTCACCTCCAATTCAATTTTAACAGAAATGTTTCATTCTTCATTACTGAAAAAAAAGAAAAGTAAAAAACATTTCATTACTATTTTCAAAATGGATTGAATTCCCCCAACAATGACTATGTGTTACCAATATATCCCTCTCAGTCCCACTGCAGCATATACTGTACCAGTGTGAAAGTAGGAAGGTACACAGTACCGGTAAAACAATACGTGCCGGTACTATGCACCATATGAATTATAAGGGGATGTAAATCTCCCAGTCTCTCTCCATATCCGCAACAGAGCGGGCTCCGGTCAGTGGCATGGATGCCCATATATGGGTATGCTCATATTTGGGCATCCCATGTCACTGACCGGAGCCGGCTCTGAGTATAGGGATATATGCGGAGACGCAGAGGTGCAAGGAAATGGGAGGAGGCACGGTGAGAAACAGGGAGAGACCACAGGAAGATAGAGGGCAACAACTTCCACAAGGTACTTGTATGGGTATAATTGTTTGTATTTTGTGCAGAGGGGGTAATTTCAGATAAAATACAATTCTCCACCCTCTACGAAACAATTCCACTTTGTTCAGTAAGCCAGAAAGTCTTGGTCCCATGTGGACTGAATTTAATGCAAATAAGGTCCTTAATACACAAGTAAAGAATAAAGTTACTTATTCTCTACTGTAAGAAGTGCCACATTGCCCACTATTTGGGTCCTGTGCCCAGATTGTGACCATGCATGGCAGAGGTGAGATTCCCCCAACTCCAATTTGCTACACTCTCCAAGAGAGATAATTGTGATCAGAGGTGGAACTAGGGGAGGGTGTGAGCAGGGTCACTGCCCAGGGAGTAACCTGACTGGGGGCACGGAAATCTCATTTAGTGCATATGTTGCGGCACTGCATTGATTGACCGGTCAATCTGCACTGCTGCCTGTCACAGTGACATCCTGATCGGGCACTGTGATCAGCTATAGCACTGACCCAGGTGAGATAGTTCAGCACTTTACAAGGAGGGAACAGATGTTGTGGGTGACAGATGCTGGAGGTAGGCCAAGACTGTTGGCCAGAGTAACGTGGAGACTTACTGCACTCTGCATGCCCATCCTCTCCCTGACATCAGGGGAAGGAAGTGGCCCTGGGGTGTGTGTAGGTATGCCAGATGTCAGTGTATGCATAAGTAAGTATGCCTGTGTAGTGGGAGGTGTAGGGGCGTTAAGCTGGAGGACTTAAAACAGGCACAAAAGCACATAGATACCTCTGATTATACCGCACCAAATGCTGATAATATCATGCTGTAGCTGCACTTTACAGAAGATGATGCAGATGTCATCATTGGTTGGTGGGTTCATTAAATCAATCCATCATATCATAACCACACTGTGCATATGATGTACTGAATCAGTAACACCAGGAAGACATCTCCATGTTAGGAGTAGAGTTGAAGTTAACAGAATATGTCCAGCACTGTGGTGTGTAGCCCATAAATAATAATTGTGCACATTACCAGAACAACATACTGTCAACTGCAAGATCATTTTGCTGCTTGTAGCGTATGCTCATCCTGTACAGTGTTGTAGTAGATCCGTCTCTTCAGTGTTCACTGCAACAAAAGTAAGACATTGCATTAATATTACAGACGTTTGGGGGCTGAAATCTCACTTCGCTGCGGACAATTTCCCTTTGCATAAGATTCTTGTGATTATGTCAATGATGATCAATAACTGCATCATAACACAGCCGCTCTATACAGAAGATGTACTTGCTCTCAATGGTCATGGAGGTAATACGTCACACAATGTACAGATATAGCAAGGATTATTTCTCCCACTGGTGCATTATGGCATTATGATGGGAAATGTTGTGAGATTCTGCATTATCAGCATCACTGAATCTTTTGGAAATTAAGTGATATTCTATGTTTTAATGCAATATTATGGATGATCAGCCGGTAAAATAATAATAGCTTGCTGTATCTGTAGCCATGCTCTACCCATGATGTGCTGAACCAATGACTGCAGAGAGATTCAGAGTGGTAAACATGACTGGAACGCATCTCTGAATAATGGGCAGCAAAGCAGTGCAGAATAGGAGGTGAAAGTATTTAAAATGGAAGATCCTTAGCAGCTGTGTGGGGAGTAGACAGTACAGACTGACCAAGTAAATGGTAAAAGGAGTAACTTCAACATTACTTGGCTTTGTTCTCCACATTGAAGCTTTCCTCCTCTTTAAATCACTAATACTGATGCCATGTGTAACCTGTACTGAGAGTTATATAATCTACTGGCCTAGATGAAACCATATGATGCAAACAGGATCCATCCCACTCCAGATTCATAGAATTGAACCACCTCAACCTTTCATAACAATCACATAGAACTGCAGCTGTGCGCTACTGCACATGTTCTTGTTATGAATGGTAGTAGATGTGGTCCTTGGGTCTTTACTTCATACTGTAGCCACCCTCTACTCATGATGTATTGAATCAACGAAAACTTGCATGGTTCAGATCACAGGAAGGGGTAGAGTAGAGATGAAAATATTCAATGTGAAACCCGTAGCAGCCGGATTGTGTGGAGTCAATAAAACGACAAATACTAAATGGTAAATGAGAAATATACACATTGCTTATCTGTCTCTGTGTAGTAATTTTCCTTCTCTTCAACTGTCCTTCAAATTTTCTCTTTTGCAAGAAAAGGAACACATGGCTTCAATATTCACTTCTGTTCTGCAGTCATCCCTCCTGAAATAAAAGTTAAGCATTGCATTGTTATTATGATAATACATACAATAAACCTTGCTCCAAACCATTTGATGCAAAGCAAATCCACCTCCCACCCACAGCTGTGCTCCTTCTAGAGCATGCATGTCAAACTCCAGTCCTCGAGGGTCCCAAACAGGCCAGGTTTTCAGTAGGGATATCCTGAAAACCTGGCCTGTTTGCTGCCCTCGAGGACTGGAGTTTGACATCCTTGTTCTTGAGCTTCTACCACGCAAGTCATCCATGTGAGTGACACTGTACTGCAGTCCTGGTCTGCACACAATCTACTGAATCAATGACATCACACTGTAAAGGCAATCTACAAGATGTATTAGTTGTCCACACTTCCGAAATGTTACTTTTATGTCCAAATCACTTATTCCCATGACCTGATATTTGTATTTGTTATTTATAGGATTGTCACAAAGAGTTGATGAGGTCACCAAATGATAGTATGTAGAGAGAAAGAGAGATCTCAGAACAGAGCCCTGATGTATACCCACAGACAGATCAATAGAAGACGAAGACATGTTAGCAACAGAGATGGAGAATGTGTGACAGGAAAGTTATGATGAAAACCAGGATAGAACTGTGTTACGGATACCAAGAGAGAGTTTAGAATATGAAGGAGGAAAGTGATTGAGAGCATCAAAACGCAGCAGATAGATCAAGTAGGATTAGTAGGGAAAAGTGACCTTGGGAATTTGCTTTAAGCACAGTCTGTAGAACGAGCTGTACGAAAGGCAGGTTGTAAAGGATCCAGGAGGGAATGTGATTTAAGAATGTTGACATTCTAGCAATTAGGAGACAAACAGCAGGAGGGATACAGGGCGGTAGTTAGTAAGGCACATAGGGTGTAGGTTGTTTCTGAGAAAAGGGTGACCACTACAGGCTTAAAGTAAGAGGGTAAAGAGCCAGAGAATAGGGAGGAATTGAAGATGTGGGTGAGAGTGGGGACTAAGAGATGCAGTAAGGTGTGAGGGGATACGATCTAGAGGGCATGTGGTAGAGGGAGAAGAGAAGATGATTAGCTTCCAGCTCTGTAAGAGAAGAAAAGGAGTCAAATGCAGAAGGAGAATTAGGTAGAAGGAGAGAAGGGGGAAGGGACAGAAGGAATCTCCTTGTGGGTGGCATCCACCTTGCCTCTGAAGTAGTCAAATGCTTGAGGAGAAGTGAAGGAAGGATGGCAAGTGTGAGGAGAAGGTTAGTGGAGGGAGTCAAATACAGGGAAAAAAAGACAGCGTAAATTAAATTTGAGTGTTGATGAATGTGAAAAAAAAGTAGTGTGGTTTGGCCCCAGAGAGCAGCTTTATACAGGACTGGAGACATTTTTACTGTAGAAAAATCAAATATCAATTGTGTGATTTCCTTCATAGGCATTAAGAACAGCGAGTGGAAGTGTGATGAACATGTTTGGGAATTTAGCCAAGGGTGTGGGCTAGAGGGACAAGTGTGTCAGAGCCTAGAGGGGGCATATAGATAGGAGGATAGCATTGTAAGAGTTAATAAGATTGTTAGTTTAAGCGGAAAGAGAGAGAGAGCAGAGAGGTTAGAGTAGATGTCAGAGGAGAGTTTAATTAAGCAGAGGCAAATCAGTGGGACAGGTAAGATGGGGTGAGGGGAATGACTGATTGTGAATGATGAGAGCAGAAGAGGTCATGTACAACTAGAGCCTTGTTAGTCAGAGAACGGACATTCCAGATGGCATAGGAGAAGGGAAGAGAAAAGTAAGGAAAGGAATGTGGATTACATTAGATAGGTTAACACTCTTAGCAGGGAGGCAGAGGCGGGGAGGCCCGATGTGTATATGAGCAGGTTCAAGATTATAAGAGATATCCCACACATCAGCAAACATAGAAGGAGACACAGAGATAGGTGTAGAGAGAGACAGAGATAGCTCTATGTAGAGAGAGAGGGACGTAGAGAGAATGAGACAGATAGGCGCAGAGAGAGGGGGCGCAGAGAGAGGAGGCGCCAAAAGAGGGGGCGCAGAGAGAGGGGGCACAGAGAATAGGATATTAAAGAGTGCTTTTCATTGAGCAGTGCAGAAATAGCTGCAATAGAGGTCTGTACAAATGGTGCAGTGTGTAGACACATGCAAAGGTAGGGGAAGGAAAGAGGAGAACATGTGGATAAAAGCAGGAGTGTGGAAGTTAGAGAAATTAGAAAAGTTTAACAGAGGAGTGAGGAAACAGCAAGCAGAAAGAACAAGAGAGAGGTTACATTGGGATGACGTTCTGTGGTAAAGAGAAAATGCTAGGAGAGAGCTTTCAAATATTAGAGGACATGAATTGAGGGAGCAAATGTATAAATCAAAACCTGAGGGGGAGGTATAGCACGAAAGCTTGCACAGCAGATTATAGTCTTAATGTTGCGTGTACCTGTCAGGGTATTCAAGAAGTTAAATTCTCACAAGTGCAGAGTTCATGATGAAATGCTGAATCTAGTCCCCCTCCAATTTAATTTTAATATAACTTTTCCATTCTTCATTACTGCAAAAAGCAAACAAAACAAAACCACATTGCATTACTATTTTCAAAATGGATTGAATGGCATATTCAACAGTGACTGTGTGATGCCAATATTCCCCACTCACTCGTAGTGAAGCACATATTGTACTAGTGTTGAAAGTAGGCCGGTAGAGTCAGGTACGCAGTACTGATAAAACAATAAGTGTCCGTCGTAAGTACCAGCTCCGCAACAGTGCGGGCATCACATTAGTGACGTGGATGAACATATATGGATAAGCCCATATTAAGGCATCACGTGACCAGAGCCGTCACTGACTGGGTATACGTAAAGACGCAGGGAGATGCAAGGAAAGGGAGGGAGAGAGACAGGGAGAAGATGTGAAACGGAGGAAGGCACGGATGGAGGGAGTTCTTCCGAGCTTCTGCGGGCCTCTCTCTTTCACTGGTGCATGCCGGGAGCTGGTCCCAACATCCACAAAGTGTGTGTGTATTATTGGTTGTATTTTATGGGGGTAGGAGGGTAGTGTGTATATTGTGTGTGTGGGAGTATTATATTGTGTGTAGAGGTGCAGAGGAGAGTACTAGATTGTGTATCTTGTGTAAGGGTGTTGTGTATATTGTGTTTGGAGCTATAATATTATTGGGGAGATTAGTATTGAGGAGGTATTATAGTGTGTATTGTGGGGAGTATTAGTGTGTGTATTGTTTGTGGGTGACAGATGCTGGGGGTATGCAGCAATCCCTGCACTGAGGTCCGAGGCGGCTCTGCATCGCTCGCACACACTGTGGATGACCAAGCATGTGCCCATGATAATCATGGCCTTAGAGGGATGAGTGTGTCAGAGCCTAGAAGGGGCATATATATGATGGAGGAGGGAGGAGGAGGAGGGAGGAGGAGGAGATGATAGCATTGTAAAAGTTAACAAGATAGTTAGTTTAAGCAGAAAGTGAGGAGAGGTTAGAGATAAGGGTAGATGTCAGAGGAGAGAGTTCAATTAAGCTGAGGTATCGAGTAGGACAGGGGTGAGGGGAATGAGAGGTGGTGGATGATGAGAGCAGAAGAGGTCATGTACAAATAGACCTTGTTAGTCAGAGAGCAGTCATTCCAGAGGGCACGTGAGAAGTGAAGAGTAAAGTGAGACATGGAATGTGGATTACATTAGATGGGTTAATACGCTTAGCAGGGAGGTGGAGAGAGAGAGGCAAGAGGCAGAGAGTGGTGCAGGGGTTGAGGAAGAGATGTTGCATGTACCTTATCAGAACATTAAAGAACATCAATTCACACTGGTGCAGAGTTGATGATGAATCCAGTTCACCTCCAATTCAATTTTAACAGAAATGTTTCATTCTTCATTACTGAAAAAAAAGAAAAGTAAAAAACATTTCATTACTATTTTCAAAATGGATTGAATTCCCCCAACAATGACTATGTGTTACCAATATATCCCTCTCAGTCCCACTGCAGCATATACTGTACCAGTGTGAAAGTAGGAAGGTACACAGTACCGGTAAAACAATACGTGCCGGTACTATGCACCATATGAATTATAAGGGGATGTAAATCTCCCAGTCTCTCTCCATATCCGCAACAGAGCGGGCTCCGGTCAGTGGCATGGATGCCCATATATGGGTATGCTCATATTTGGGCATCCCATGTCACTGACCGGAGCCGGCTCTGAGTATAGGGATATATGCGGAGACGCAGAGGTGCAAGGAAATGGGAGGAGGCACGGTGAGAAACAGGGAGAGACCACAGGAAGATAGAGGGCAACAACTTCCACAAGGTACTTGTATGGGTATAATTGTTTGTATTTTGTGCAGAGGGGGTAATTTCAGATAAAATACAATTCTCCACCCTCTACGAAACAATTCCACTTTGTTCAGTAAGCCAGAAAGTCTTGGTCCCATGTGGACTGAATTTAATGCAAATAAGGTCCTTAATACACAAGTAAAGAATAAAGTTACTTATTCTCTACTGTAAGAAGTGCCACATTGCCCACTATTTGGGTCCTGTGCCCAGATTGTGACCATGCATGGCAGAGGTGAGATTCCCCCAACTCCAATTTGCTACACTCTCCAAGAGAGATAATTGTGATCAGAGGTGGAACTAGGGGAGGGTGTGAGCAGGGTCACTGCCCAGGGAGTAACCTGACTGGGGGCACGGAAATCTCATTTAGTGCATATGTTGCGGCACTGCATTGATTGACCGGTCAATCTGCACTGCTGCCTGTCACAGTGACATCCTGATCGGGCACTGTGATCAGCTATAGCACTGACCCAGGTGAGATAGTTCAGCACTTTACAAGGAGGGAACAGATGTTGTGGGTGACAGATGCTGGGGGTAGGCCAAGACTGTTGGCCAGAGTAACGTGGAGACTTACTGCACTCTGCATGCCCATCCTCTCCCTGACATCAGGGGAAGGAAGTGGCCCTGGGGTGTGTGTAGGTATGCCAGATGTCAGTGTATGCATAAGTAAGTATGCCTGTGTAGTGGGAGGTGTAGGGGCGTTAAGCTGGAGGACTTAAAACAGGCACAAAAGCACATAGATACCTCTGATTATACCGCACCAAATGCTGATAATATCATGCTGTAGCTGCACTTTACAGAAGATGATGCAGATGTCATCATTGGTTGGTGGGTTCATTAAATCAATCCATCATATCATAACCACACTGTGCATATGATGTACTGAATCAGTAACACCAGGAAGACATCTCCATGTTAGGAGTAGAGTTGAAGTTAACAGAATATGTCCAGCACTGTGGTGTGTAGCCCATAAATAATAATTGTGCACATTACCAGAACAACATACTGTCAACTGCAAGATCATTTTGCTGCTTGTAGCGTATGCTCATCCTGTACAGTGTTGTAGTAGATCCGTCTCTTCAGTGTTCACTGCAACAAAAGTAAGACATTGCATTAATATTACAGACGTTTGGGGGCTGAAATCTCACTTCGCTGCGGACAATTTCCCTTTGCATAAGATTCTTGTGATTATGTCAATGATGATCAATAACTGCATCATAACACAGCCGCTCTATACAGAAGATGTACTTGCTCTCAATGGTCATGGAGGTAATACGTCACACAATGTACAGATATAGCAAGGATTATTTCTCCCACTGGTGCATTATGGCATTATGATGGGAAATGTTGTGAGATTCTGCATTATCAGCATCACTGAATCTTTTGGAAATTAAGTGATATTCTATGTTTTAATGCAATATTATGGATGATCAGCCGGTAAAATAATAATAGCTTGCTGTATCTGTAGCCATGCTCTACCCATGATGTGCTGAACCAATGACTGCAGAGAGATTCAGAGTGGTAAACATGACTGGAACGCATCTCTGAATAATGGGCAGCAAAGCAGTGCAGAATAGGAGGTGAAAGTATTTAAAATGGAAGATCCTTAGCAGCTGTGTGGGGAGTAGACAGTACAGACTGACCAAGTAAATGGTAAAAGGAGTAACTTCAACATTACTTGGCTTTGTTCTCCACATTGAAGCTTTCCTCCTCTTTAAATCACTAATACTGATGCCATGTGTAACCTGTACTGAGAGTTATATAATCTACTGGCCTAGATGAAACCATATGATGCAAACAGGATCCATCCCACTCCAGATTCATAGAATTGAACCACCTCAACCTTTCATAACAATCACATAGAACTGCAGCTGTGCGCTACTGCGCATGTTCTTGTTATGAATGGTAGTAGATGTGGTCCTTGGGTCTTTACTTCATACTGTAGCCACCCTCTACTCATGATGTATTGAATCAACGAAAACTTGCATGGTTCAGATCACAGGAAGGGGTAGAGTAGAGATGAAAATATTCAATGTGAAACCCGTAGCAGCCGGATTGTGTGGAGTCAATAAAACGACAAATACTAAATGGTAAATGAGAAATATACACATTGCTTATCTGTCTCTGTGTAGTAATTTTCCTTCTCTTCAACTGTCCTTCAAATTTTCTCTTTTGCAAGAAAAGGAACACATGGCTTCAATATTCACTTCTGTTCTGCAGTCATCCCTCCTGAAATAAAAGTTAAGCATTGCATTGTTATTATGATAATACATACAATAAACCTTGCTCCAAACCATTTGATGCAAAGCAAATCCACCTCCCACCCACAGCTGTGCTCCTTCTAGAGCATGCATGTCAAACTCCAGTCCTCGAGGGTCCCAAACAGGCCAGGTTTTCAGTAGGGATATCCTGAAAACCTGGCCTGTTTGCTGCCCTCGAGGACTGGAGTTTGACATCCTTGTTCTTGAGCTTCTACCACGCAAGTCATCCATGTGAGTGACACTGTACTGCAGTCCTGGTCTGCACACAATCTACTGAATCAATGACATCACACTGTAAAGGCAATCTACAAGATGTATTAGTTGTCCACACTTCCGAAATGTTACTTTTATGTCCAAATCACTTATTCCCATGACCTGATATTTGTATTTGTTATTTATAGGATTGTCACAAAGAGTTGATGAGGTCACCAAATGATAGTATGTAGAGAGAAAGAGAGATCTCAGAACAGAGCCCTGATGTATACCCACAGACAGATCAATAGAAGACGAAGACATGTTAGCAACAGAGATGGAGAATGTGTGACAGGAAAGTTATGATGAAAACCAGGATAGAACTGTGTTACGGATACCAAGAGAGAGTTTAGAATATGAAGGAGGAGAGTGATTGAGAGCATCAAACGCAGCAGATAGATCAAGTAGGATTAGTAGGGAAAAGTGACCTTGGGAATTTGCTTTAAGCACAGTCTGTAGAACGAGCTGTACGAAAGGCAGGTTGTAAAGGATCCAGGAGGGAATGTGATTTAAGAATGTTGACATTCTAGCAATTAGGAGACAAACAGCAGGAGGGATACAGGGCGGTAGTTAGTAAGGCACATAGGGTGTAGGTTGTTTCTGAGAAAAGGGTGACCACTACAGGCTTAAAGTAAGAGGGTAAAGAGCCAGAGAATAGGGAGGAATTGAAGATGTGGGTGAGAGTGGGGACTAAGAGATGCAGTAAGGTGTGAGGGGATACGATCTAGAGGGCATGTGGTAGAGGGAGAAGAGAAGATGATTAGCTTCCAGCTCTGTAAGAGAAGAAAAGGAGTCAAATGCAGAAGGAGAATTAGGTAGAAGGAGAGAAGGGGGAAGGGACAGAAGGAATCTCCTTGTGGGTGGCATCCACCTTGCCTCTGAAGTAGTCAAATGCTTGAGGAGAAGTGAAGGAAGGATGGCAAGTGTGAGGAGAAGGTTAGTGGAGGGAGTCAAATACAGGGAAAAAAAGACAGCGTAAATTAAATTTGAGTGTTGATGAATGTGAAAAAAAAGTAGTGTGGTTTGGCCACAGAGAGCAGCTTTATACAGGACTGGAGACATTTTTACTGTAGAAAAATCAAATATCAATTGTGTGATTTCCTTCATAGGCATTAAGAACAGCGAGTGGAAGTGTGATGAACATGTTTGGGAATTTAGCCAAGGGTGTGGGCTAGAGGGACAAGTGTGTCAGAGCCTAGAGGGGGCATATAGATAGGAGGATAGCATTGTAAGAGTTAATAAGATTGTTAGTTTAAGCGGAAAGAGAGAGAGAGCAGAGAGGTTAGAGTAGATGTCAGAGGAGAGTTTAATTAAGCAGAGGCAAATCAGTGGGACAGGTAAGATGGGGTGAGGGGAATGACTGATTGTGAATGATGAGAGCAGAAGAGGTCATGTACAACTAGAGCCTTGTTAGTCAGAGAACGGACATTCCAGATGGCATAGGAGAAGGGAAGAGAAAAGTAAGGAAAGGAATGTGGATTACATTAGATAGGTTAACACTCTTAGCAGGGAGGCAGAGGCAGGGAGGCCCGATGTGTATATGAGCAGGTTCAAGATTATAAGAGATATCCCACACATCAGCAAACATAGAAGGAGACACAGAGATAGGTGTAGAGAGAGACAGAGATAGCTCTATGTAGAGAGAGAGGGACGTAGAGAGAATGAGACAGATAGGCGCAGAGAGAGGGGGCGCAGAGAGAGGAGGCGCCAAAAGAGGGGGCGCAGAGAGAGGGGGCACAGAGAATAGGATATTAAAGAGTGCTTTTCATTGAGCAGTGCAGAAATAGCTGCAATAGAGGTCTGTACAAATGGTGCAGTGTGTAGACACATGCAAAGGTAGGGGAAGGAAAGAGGAGAACATGTGGATAAAAGCAGGAGTGTGGAAGTTAGAGAAATTAGAAAAGTTTAACAGAGGAGTGAGGAAACAGCAAGCAGAAAGAACAAGAGAGAGGTTACATTGGGATGACGTTCTGTGGTAAAGAGAAAATGCTAGGAGAGAGCTTTCAAATATTAGAGGACATGAATTGAGGCAGCAAATGTATAAATCAAAACCTGAGGGGGAGGTATAGCACGAAAGCTTGCACAGCAGATTATAGTCTTAATGTTGCGTGTACCTGTCAGGGTATTCAAGAAGTTAAATTCTCACAAGTGCAGAGTTCATGATGAAATGCTGAATCTAGTCCCCCTCCAATTTAATTTTAATATAACTTTTCCATTCTTCATTACTGCAAAAAGCAAACAAAACAAAACCACATTGCATTACTATTTTCAAAATGGATTGAATGGCATATTCAACAGTGACTGTGTGATGCCAATATTCCCCACTCACTCGTAGTGAAGCACATATTGTACTAGTGTTGAAAGTAGGCCGGTAGAGTCAGGTACGCAGTACTGATAAAACAATAAGTGCCCGTCGTAAGTACCAGCTCCGCAACAGTGCGGGCATCACATTAGTGACGTGGATGAACATATATGGATAAGCCCATATTAAGGCATCACGTGACCAGAGCCGTCACTGACTGGGTATACGTAAAGACGCAGGGAGATGCAAGGAAAGGGAGGGAGAGAGACAGGGAGAAGATGTGAAACGGAGGAAGGCACGGATGGAGGGAGTTCTTCCGAGCTTCTGCGGGCCTCTCTCTTTCACTGGTGCATGCCGGGAGCTGGTCCCAACATCCACAAAGTGTGTGTGTATTATTGGTTGTATTTTATGGGGGTAGGAGGGTAGTGTGTATATTGTGTGTGTGGGAGTATTATATTGTGTGTAGAGGTGCAGAGGAGAGTACTAGATTGTGTATCTTGTGTAAGGGTGTTGTGTATATTGTGTTTGGAGCTATAATATTATTGGGGAGATTAGTATTGAGGAGGTATTATAGTGTGTATTGTGGGGAGTATTAGTGTGTGTATTGTTTGTGGGTGACAGATGCTGGGGGTATGCAGCAATCCCTGCACTGAGGTCCGAGGCGGCTCTGCATCGCTCGCACGCACTGTGGACGACCAAGCATGTGCCCATGATAATCATGGCCTTAGAGGGATGAGTGTGTCAGAGCCTAGAAGGGGTATATATATAATGGAGGAGGGAGGAGGAAGGAGGAGGAGGGAGGAGGAGATGATAGCATTGTAAAAGTTAACAAGATAGTTAGTTTAAGCAGAAAGTGAGGAGAGGTTAGAGATAAGGGTAGATGTCAGAGGAGAGAGTTCAATTAAGCTGAGGTATCGAGTAGGACAGGGGTGAGGGGAATGAGAGGTGTTGGATGAGAGCAGAAGAGGTCATGTACAAATAGACCTTGTTAGTCAGAGAGCAGTCATTCCAGAGGGCACGTGAGAAGTGAAGAGTAAAGTGAGACATGGAATGTGGATTACATTAGATGGGTTAATACGCTTAGCAGGGAGGTGGAGAGAGAGAGGCAAGAGGCAGAGAGTGGTGCAGGGGTTGAGGAAGAGATGTTGCATGTACCTTATCAGAACATTAAAGAACATCAATTCACACTGGTGCAGAGTTGATGATGAATCCAGTTCACCTCCAATTCAATTTTAACAGAAATGTTTCATTCTTCATTACTGAAAAAAAAGAAAAGTAAAAAACATTTCATTACTATTTTCAAAATGGATTGAATTCCCCCAACAATGACTATGTGTTACCAATATATCCCTCTCAGTCCCACTGCAGCATATACTGTACCAGTGTGAAAGTAGGAAGGTACACAGTACCGGTAAAACAATACGTGCCGGTACTATGCACCATATGAATTATAAGGGGATGTAAATCTCCCAGTCTCTCTCCATATCCGCAACAGAGCGGGCTCCGGTCAGTGGCATGGATGCCCATATATGGGTATGCTCATATTTGGGCATCCCATGTCACTGACCGGAGCCGGCTCTGAGTATAGGGATATATGCGGAGACGCAGAGGTGCAAGGAAATGGGAGGAGGCACGGTGAGAAACAGGGAGAGACCACAGGAAGATAGAGGGCAACAACTTCCACAAGGTACTTGTATGGGTATAATTGTTTGTATTTTGTGCAGAGGGGGTAATTTCAGATAAAATACAATTCTCCACCCTCTACGAAACAATTCCACTTTGTTCAGTAAGCCAGAAAGTCTTGGTCCCATGTGGACTGAATTTAATGCAAATAAGGTCCTTAATACACAAGTAAAGAATAAAGTTACTTATTCTCTACTGTAAGAAGTGCCACATTGCCCACTATTTGGGTCCTGTGCCCAGATTGTGACCATGCATGGCAGAGGTGAGATTCCCCCAACTCCAATTTGCTACACTCTCCAAGAGATAATTGTGATCAGAGGTGGAACTAGGGGAGGGTGTGAGCAGGGTCACTGCCCAGGGAGTAACCTGACTGGGGGCACGGAAATCTCATTTAGTGCATATGTTGCGGCACTGCATTGATTGACCGGTCAATCTGCACTGCTGCCTGTCACAGTGACATCCTGATCGGGCACTGTGATCAGCTATAGCACTGACCCAGGTGAGATAGTTCAGCACTTTACAAGGAGGGAACAGATGTTGTGGGTGACAGATGCTGGAGGTAGGCCAAGACTGTTGGCCAGAGTAACGTGGAGACTTACTGCACTCTGCATGCCCATCCTCTCCCTGACATCAGGGGAAGGAAGTGGCCCTGGGGTGTGTGTAGGTATGCCAGATGTCAGTGTATGCATAAGTAAGTATGCCTGTGTAGTGGGAGGTGTAGGGGCGTTAAGCTGGAGGACTTAAAACAGGCACAAAAGCACATAGATACCTCTGATTATACCGCACCAAATGCTGATAATATCATGCTGTAGCTGCACTTTACAGAAGATGATGCAGATGTCATCATTGGTTGGTGGGTTCATTAAATCAATCCATCATATCATAACCACACTGTGCATATGATGTACTGAATCAGTAACACCAGGAAGACATCTCCATGTTAGGAGTAGAGTTGAAGTTAACAGAATATGTCCAGCACTGTGGTGTGTAGCCCATAAATAATAATTGTGCACATTACCAGAACAACATACTGTCAACTGCAAGATCATTTTGCTGCTTGTAGCGTATGCTCATCCTGTACAGTGTTGTAGTAGATCCGTCTCTTCAGTGTTCACTGCAACAAAAGTAAGACATTGCATTAATATTACAGACGTTTGGGGGCTGAAATCTCACTTCGCTGCGGACAATTTCCCTTTGCATAAGATTCTTGTGATTATGTCAATGATGATCAATAACTGCATCATAACACAGCCGCTCTATACAGAAGATGTACTTGCTCTCAATGGTCATGGAGGTAATACGTCACACAATGTACAGATATAGCAAGGATTATTTCTCCCACTGGTGCATTATGGCATTATGATGGGAAATGTTGTGAGATTCTGCATTATCAGCATCACTGAATCTTTTGGAAATTAAGTGATATTCTATGTTTTAATGCAATATTATGGATGATCAGCCGGTAAAATAATAATAGCTTGCTGTATCTGTAGCCATGCTCTACCCATGATGTGCTGAACCAATGACTGCAGAGAGATTCAGAGTGGTAAACATGACTGGAACGCATCTCTGAATAATGGGCAGCAAAGCAGTGCAGAATAGGAGGTGAAAGTATTTAAAATGGAAGATCCTTAGCAGCTGTGTGGGGAGTAGACAGTACAGACTGACCAAGTAAATGGTAAAAGGAGTAACTTCAACATTACTTGGCTTTGTTCTCCACATTGAAGCTTTCCTCCTCTTTAAATCACTAATACTGATGCCATGTGTAACCTGTACTGAAAGTTATATAATCTACTGGCCTAGATGAAACCATATGATGCAAACAGGATCCATCCCACTCCAGATTCATAGAATTGAACCACCTCAACCTTTCATAACAATCACATAGAACTGCAGCTGTGCGCTACTGCGCATGTTCTTGTTATGAATGGTAGTAGATGTGGTCCTTGGGTCTTTACTTCATACTGTAGCCACCCTCTACTCATGATGTATTGAATCAACGAAAACTTGCATGGTTCAGATCACAGGAAGGGGTAGAGTAGAGATGAAAATATTCAATGTGAAACCCGTAGCAGCCGGATTGTGTGGAGTCAATAAAACGACAAATACTAAATGGTAAATGAGAAATATACACATTGCTTATCTGTCTCTGTGTAGTAATTTTCCTTCTCTTCAACTGTCCTTCAAATTTTCTCTTTTGCAAGAAAAGGAACACATGGCTTCAATATTCACTTCTGTTCTGCAGTCATCCCTCCTGAAATAAAAGTTAAGCATTGCATTGTTATTATGATAATACATACAATAAACCTTGCTCCAAACCATTTGATGCAAAGCAAATCCACCTCCCACCCACAGCTGTGCTCCTTCTAGAGCATGCATGTCAAACTCCAGTCCTCGAGGGTCCCAAACAGGCCAGGTTTTCAGTAGGGATATCCTGAAAACCTGGCCTGTTTGCTGCCCTCGAGGACTGGAGTTTGACATCCTTGTTCTTGAGCTTCTACCACGCAAGTCATCCATGTGAGTGACACTGTACTGCAGTCCTGGTCTGCACACAATCTACTGAATCAATGACATCACACTGTAAAGGCAATCTACAAGATGTATTAGTTGTCCACACTTCCGAAATGTTACTTTTATGTCCAAATCACTTATTCCCATGACCTGATATTTGTATTTGTTATTTATAGGATTGTCACAAAGAGTTGATGAGGTCACCAAATGATAGTATGTAGAGAGAAAGAGAGATCTCAGAACAGAGCCCTGATGTATACCCACAGACAGATCAATAGAAGACGAAGACATGTTAGCAACAGAGATGGAGAATGTGTGACAGGAAAGTTATGATGAAAACCAGGATAGAACTGTGTTACGGATACCAAGAGAGAGTTTAGAATATGAAGGAGGAGAGTGATTGAGAGCATCAAACGCAGCAGATAGATCAAGTAGGATTAGTAGGGAAAAGTGACCTTGGGAATTTGCTTTAAGCACAGTCTGTAGAACGAGCTGTACGAAAGGCAGGTTGTAAAGGATCCAGGAGGGAATGTGATTTAAGAATGTTGACATTCTAGCAATTAGGAGACAAACAGCAGGAGGGATACAGGGCGGTAGTTAGTAAGGCACATAGGGTGTAGGTTGTTTCTGAGAAAAGGGTGACCACTACAGGCTTAAAGTAAGAGGGTAAAGAGCCAGAGAATAGGGAGGAATTGAAGATGTGGGTGAGAGTGGGGACTAAGAGATGCAGTAAGGTGTGAGGGGATACGATCTAGAGGGCATGTGGTAGAGGGAGAAGAGAAGATGATTAGCTTCCAGCTCTGTAAGAGAAGAAAAGGAGTCAAATGCAGAAGGAGAATTAGGTAGAAGGAGAGAAGGGGGAAGGGACAGAAGGAATCTCCTTGTGGGTGGCATCCACCTTGCCTCTGAAGTAGTCAAATGCTTGAGGAGAAGTGAAGGAAGGATGGCAAGTGTGAGGAGAAGGTTAGTGGAGGGAGTCAAATACAGGGAAAAAAAGACAGCGTAAATTAAATTTGAGTGTTGATGAATGTGAAAAAAAAGTAGTGTGGTTTGGCCACAGAGAGCAGCTTTATACAGGACTGGAGACATTTTTACTGTAGAAAAATCAAATATCAATTGTGTGATTTCCTTCATAGGCATTAAGAACAGCGAGTGGAAGTGTGATGAACATGTTTGGGAATTTAGCCAAGGGTGTGGGCTAGAGGGACAAGTGTGTCAGAGCCTAGAGGGGGCATATAGATAGGAGGATAGCATTGTAAGAGTTAATAAGATTGTTAGTTTAAGCGGAAAGAGAGAGAGAGCAGAGAGGTTAGAGTAGATGTCAGAGGAGAGTTTAATTAAGCAGAGGCAAATCAGTGGGACAGGTAAGATGGGGTGAGGGGAATGACTGATTGTGAATGATGAGAGCAGAAGAGGTCATGTACAACTAGAGCCTTGTTAGTCAGAGAACGGACATTCCAGATGGCATAGGAGAAGGGAAGAGAAAAGTAAGGAAAGGAATGTGGATTACATTAGATAGGTTAACACTCTTAGCAGGGAGGCAGAGGCAGGGAGGCCCGATGTGTATATGAGCAGGTTCAAGATTATAAGAGATATCCCACACATCAGCAAACATAGAAGGAGACACAGAGATAGGTGTAGAGAGAGACAGAGATAGCTCTATGTAGAGAGAGAGGGACGTAGAGAGAATGAGACAGATAGGCGCAGAGAGAGGGGGCGCAGAGAGAGGAGGCGCCAAAAGAGGGGGCGCAGAGAGAGGGGGCACAGAGAATAGGATATTAAAGAGTGCTTTTCATTGAGCAGTGCAGAAATAGCTGCAATAGAGGTCTGTACAAATGGTGCAGTGTGTAGACACATGCAAAGGTAGGGGAAGGAAAGAGGAGAACATGTGGATAAAAGCAGGAGTGTGGAAGTTAGAGAAATTAGAAAAGTTTAACAGAGGAGTGAGGAAACAGCAAGCAGAAAGAACAAGAGAGAGGTTACATTGGGATGACGTTCTGTGGTAAAGAGAAAATGCTAGGAGAGAGCTTTCAAATATTAGAGGACATGAATTGAGGGAGCAAATGTATAAATCAAAACCTGAGGGGGAGGTATAGCACGAAAGCTTGCACAGCAGATTATAGTCTTAATGTTGCGTGTACCTGTCAGGGTATTCAAGAAGTTAAATTCTCACAAGTGCAGAGTTCATGATGAAATGCTGAATCTAGTCCCCCTCCAATTTAATTTTAATATAACTTTTCCATTCTTCATTACTGCAAAAAGCAAACAAAACAAAACCACATTGCATTACTATTTTCAAAATGGATTGAATGGCATATTCAACAGTGACTGTGTGATGCCAATATTCCCCACTCACTCGTAGTGAAGCACATATTGTACTAGTGTTGAAAGTAGGCCGGTAGAGTCAGGTACGCAGTACTGATAAAACAATAAGTGCCCGTCGTAAGTACCAGCTCCGCAACAGTGCGGGCATCACATTAGTGACGTGGATGAACATATATGGATAAGCCCATATTAAGGCATCACGTGACCAGAGCCGTCACTGACTGGGTATACGTAAAGACGCAGGGAGATGCAAGGAAAGGGAGGGAGAGAGACAGGGAGAAGATGTGAAACGGAGGAAGGCACGGATGGAGGGAGTTCTTCCGAGCTTCTGCGGGCCTCTCTCTTTCACTGGTGCATGCCGGGAGCTGGTCCCAACATCCACAAAGTGTGTGTGTATTATTGGTTGTATTTTATGGGGGTAGGAGGGTAGTGTGTATATTGTGTGTGTGGGAGTATTATATTGTGTGTAGAGGTGCAGAGGAGAGTACTAGATTGTGTATCTTGTGTAAGGGTGTTGTGTATATTGTGTTTGGAGCTATAATATTATTGGGGAGATTAGTATTGAGGAGGTATTATAGTGTGTATTGTGGGGAGTATTAGTGTGTGTATTGTTTGTGGGTGACAGATGCTGGGGGTATGCAGCAATCCCTGCACTGAGGTCCGAGGCGGCTCTGCATCGCTCGCACGCACTGTGGACGACCAAGCATGTGCCCATGATAATCATGGCCTTAGAGGGATGAGTGTGTCAGAGCCTAGAAGGGGTATATATATAATGGAGGAGGGAGGAGGAAGGAGGAGGAGGGAGGAGGAGATGATAGCATTGTAAAAGTTAACAAGATAGTTAGTTTAAGCAGAAAGTGAGGAGAGGTTAGAGATAAGGGTAGATGTCAGAGGAGAGAGTTCAATTAAGCTGAGGTATCGAGTAGGACAGGGGTGAGGGGAATGAGAGGTGGTGGATGATGAGAGCAGAAGAGGTCATGTACAAATAGACCTTGTTAGTCAGAGAGCAGTCATTCCAGAGGGCACGTGAGAAGTGAAGAGTAAAGTGAGACATGGAATGTGGATTACATTAGATGGGTTAATACGCTTAGCAGGGAGGTGGAGAGAGAGAGGCAAGAGGCAGAGAGTGGTGCAGGGGTTGAGGAAGAGATGTTGCATGTACCTTATCAGAACATTAAAGAACATCAATTCACACTGGTGCAGAGTTGATGATGAATCCAGTTCACCTCCAATTCAATTTTAACAGAAATGTTTCATTCTTCATTACTGAAAAAAAAGAAAAGTAAAAAACATTTCATTACTATTTTCAAAATGGATTGAATTCCCCCAACAATGACTATGTGTTACCAATATATCCCTCTCAGTCCCACTGCAGCATATACTGTACCAGTGTGAAAGTAGGAAGGTACACAGTACCGGTAAAACAATACGTGCCGGTACTATGCACCATATGAATTATAAGGGGATGTAAATCTCCCAGTCTCTCTCCATATCCGCAACAGAGCGGGCTCCGGTCAGTGGCATGGATGCCCATATATGGGTATGCTCATATTTGGGCATCCCATGTCACTGACCGGAGCCGGCTCTGAGTATAGGGATATATGCGGAGATGCAGAGGTGCAAGGAAATGGGAGGAGGCACGGTGAGAAACAGGGAGAGACCACAGGAAGATAGAGGGCAACAACTTCCACAAGGTACTTGTATGGGTATAATTGTTTGTATTTTGTGCAGAGGGGGTAATTTCAGATAAAATACAATTCTCCACCCTCTACGAAACAATTCCACTTTGTTCAGTAAGCCAGAAAGTCTTGGTCCCATGTGGACTGAATTTAATGCAAATAAGGTCCTTAATACACAAGTAAAGAATAAAGTTACTTATTCTCTACTGTAAGAAGTGCCACATTGCCCACTATTTGGGTCCTGTGCCCAGATTGTGACCATGCATGGCAGAGGTGAGATTCCCCCAACTCCAATTTGCTACACTCTCCAAGAGATAATTGTGATCAGAGGTGGAACTAGGGGAGGGTGTGAGCAGGGTCACTGCCCAGGGAGTAACCTGACTGGGGGCACGGAAATCTCATTTAGTGCATATGTTGCGGCACTGCATTGATTGACCGGTCAATCTGCACTGCTGCCTGTCACAGTGACATCCTGATCGGGCACTGTGATCAGCTATAGCACTGACCCAGGTGAGATAGTTCAGCACTTTACAAGGAGGGAACAGATGTTGTGGGTGACAGATGCTGGAGGTAGGCCAAGACTGTTGGCCAGAGTAACGTGGAGACTTACTGCACTCTGCATGCCCATCCTCTCCCTGACATCAGGGGAAGGAAGTGGCCCTGGGGTGTGTGTAGGTATGCCAGATGTCAGTGTATGCATAAGTAAGTATGCCTGTGTAGTGGGAGGTGTAGGGGCGTTAAGCTGGAGGACTTAAAACAGGCACAAAAGCACATAGATACCTCTGATTATACCGCACCAAATGCTGATAATATCATGCTGTAGCTGCACTTTACAGAAGATGATGCAGATGTCATCATTGGTTGGTGGGTTCATTAAATCAATCCATCATATCATAACCACACTGTGCATATGATGTACTGAATCAGTAACACCAGGAAGACATCTCCATGTTAGGAGTAGAGTTGAAGTTAACAGAATATGTCCAGCACTGTGGTGTGTAGCCCATAAATAATAATTGTGCACATTACCAGAACAACATACTGTCAACTGCAAGATCATTTTGCTGCTTGTAGCGTATGCTCATCCTGTACAGTGTTGTAGTAGATCCGTCTCTTCAGTGTTCACTGCAACAAAAGTAAGACATTGCATTAATATTACAGACGTTTGGGGGCTGAAATCTCACTTCGCTGCGGACAATTTCCCTTTGCATAAGATTCTTGTGATTATGTCAATGATGATCAATAACTGCATCATAACACAGCCGCTCTATACAGAAGATGTACTTGCTCTCATTGGTCATGGAGGTAATACGTCACACAATGTACAGATATAGCAAGGATTATTTCTCCCACTTGTGCATTATGGCATTATGATGGGAAATGTTGTGAGATTCTGCATTATCAGCATCACTGAATCTTTTGGAAATTAAGTGATATTCTATGTTTTAATGCAATATTATGGATGATCAGCCGGTAAAATAATAATAGATTGCTGTATCTGTAGCCATGCTCTACCCATGATGTGCTGAATCAATGACTGCAGAGAGATTCAGAGTGGTAAACATGACTGGAACGCATCTCTGAATAATGGGCAGCAAAGCAGTGCAGAATAGGAGGTGAAAGTATTTAAAATGGAAGATCCTTAGCAGCTGTGTGGAGAGTAGACAGTACAGACTGACCAAGTAAATGGTAAAAGGAGTAACTTCAACATTACTTGGCTTTGTTCTCCACATTGAAGCTTTCCTCCTCTTTAAATCACTAATACTGATGCCATGTGTAACCTGTACTGAGAGTTATATAATCTACTGGCCTAGATGAAACCATATGATGCAAACAGGATCCATCCCACTCCAGATTCATAGAATTGAACCACCTCAACCTTTCATAACAATCACATAGAACTGCAGCTGTGCGCTACTGCACATGTTCTTGTTATGAATGGTAGTAGATGTGGTCCTTGGGTCTTTACTTCATACTGTAGCCACCCTCTACTCATGATGTATTGAATCAACGAAAACTTGCATGGTTCAGATCACAGGAAGGGGTAGAGTAGAGATGAAAATATTCAATGTGAAACCCGTAGCAGCCGGATTGTGTGGAGTCAATAAAACGACAAATACTAAATGGTAAATGAGAAATATACACATTGCTTATCTGTCTCTGTGTAGTAATTTTCCTTCTCTTCAACTGTCCTTCAAATTTTCTCTTTTGCAAGAAAAGGAACACATGGCTTCAATATTCACTTCTGTTCTGCAGTCATCCCTCCTGAAATAAAAGTTAAGCATTGCATTGTTATTATGATAATACATACAATAAACCTTGCTCCAAACCATTTGATGCAAAGCAAATCCACCTCCCACCCACAGCTGTGCTCCTTCTAGAGCATGCATGTCAAACTCCAGTCCTCGAGGGTCCCAAACAGGCCAGGTTTTCAGTAGGGATATCCTGAAAACCTGGCCTGTTTGCTGCCCTCGAGGACTGGAGTTTGACATCCTTGTTCTTGAGCTTCTACCACGCAAGTCATCCATGTGAGTGACACTGTACTGCAGTCCTGGTCTGCACACAATCTACTGAATCAATGACATCACACTGTAAAGGCAATCTACAAGATGTATTAGTTGTCCACACTTCCGAAATGTTACTTTTATGTCCAAATCACTTATTCCCATGACCTGATATTTGTATTTGTTATTTATAGGATTGTCACAAAGAGTTGATGAGGTCACCAAATGATAGTATGTAGAGAGAAAGAGAGATCTCAGAACAGAGCCCTGATGTATACCCACAGACAGATCAATAGAAGACGAAGACATGTTAGCAACAGAGATGGAGAATGTGTGACAGGAAAGTTATGATGAAAACCAGGATAGAACTGTGTTACGGATACCAAGAGAGAGTTTAGAATATGAAGGAGGAAAGTGATTGAGAGCATCAAAACGCAGCAGATAGATCAAGTAGGATTAGTAGGGAAAAGTGACCTTGGGAATTTGCTTTAAGCACAGTCTGTAGAACGAGCTGTACGAAAGGCAGGTTGTAAAGGATCCAGGAGGGAATGTGATTTAAGAATGTTGACATTCTAGCAATTAGGAGACAAACAGCAGGAGGGATACAGGGCGGTAGTTAGTAAGGCACATAGGGTGTAGGTTGTTTCTGAGAAAAGGGTGACCACTACAGGCTTAAAGTAAGAGGGTAAAGAGCCAGAGAATAGGGAGGAATTGAAGATGTGGGTGAGAGTGGGGACTAAGAGATGCAGTAAGGTGTGAGGGGATACGATCTAGAGGGCATGTGGTAGAGGGAGAAGAGAAGATGATTAGCTTCCAGCTCTGTAAGAGAAGAAAAGGAGTCAAATGCAGAAGGAGAATTAGGTAGAAGGAGAGAAGGGGGAAGGGACAGAAGGAATCTCCTTGTGGGTGGCATCCACCTTGCCTCTGAAGTAGTCAAATGCTTGAGGAGAAGTGAAGGAAGGATGGCAAGTGTGAGGAGAAGGTTAGTGGAGGGAGTCAAATACAGGGAAAAAAAGACAGCGTAAATTAAATTTGAGTGTTGATGAATGTGAAAAAAAAGTAGTGTGGTTTGGCCCCAGAGAGCAGCTTTATACAGGACTGGAGACATTTTTACTGTAGAAAAATCAAATATCAATTGTGTGATTTCCTTCATAGGCATTAAGAACAGCGAGTGGAAGTGTGATGAACATGTTTGGGAATTTAGCCAAGGGTGTGGGCTAGAGGGACAAGTGTGTCAGAGCCTAGAGGGGGCATATAGATAGGAGGATAGCATTGTAAGAGTTAATAAGATTGTTAGTTTAAGCGGAAAGAGAGAGAGAGCAGAGAGGTTAGAGTAGATGTCAGAGGAGAGTTTAATTAAGCAGAGGCAAATCAGTGGGACAGGTAAGATGGGGTGAGGGGAATGACTGATTGTGAATGATGAGAGCAGAAGAGGTCATGTACAACTAGAGCCTTGTTAGTCAGAGAACGGACATTCCAGATGGCATAGGAGAAGGGAAGAGAAAAGTAAGGAAAGGAATGTGGATTACATTAGATAGGTTAACACTCTTAGCAGGGAGGCAGAGGCGGGGAGGCCCGATGTGTATATGAGCAGGTTCAAGATTATAAGAGATATCCCACACATCAGCAAACATAGAAGGAGACACAGAGATAGGTGTAGAGAGAGACAGAGATAGCTCTATGTAGAGAGAGAGGGACGTAGAGAGAATGAGACAGATAGGCGCAGAGAGAGGGGGCGCAGAGAGAGGAGGCGCCAAAAGAGGGGGCGCAGAGAGAGGGGGCACAGAGAATAGGATATTAAAGAGTGCTTTTCATTGAGCAGTGCAGAAATAGCTGCAATAGAGGTCTGTACAAATGGTGCAGTGTGTAGACACATGCAAAGGTAGGGGAAGGAAAGAGGAGAACATGTGGATAAAAGCAGGAGTGTGGAAGTTAGAGAAATTAGAAAAGTTTAACAGAGGAGTGAGGAAACAGCAAGCAGAAAGAACAAGAGAGAGGTTACATTGGGATGACGTTCTGTGGTAAAGAGAAAATGCTAGGAGAGAGCTTTCAAATATTAGAGGACATGAATTGAGGGAGCAAATGTATAAATCAAAACCTGAGGGGGAGGTATAGCACGAAAGCTTGCACAGCAGATTATAGTCTTAATGTTGCGTGTACCTGTCAGGGTATTCAAGAAGTTAAATTCTCACAAGTGCAGAGTTCATGATGAAATGCTGAATCTAGTCCCCCTCCAATTTAATTTTAATATAACTTTTCCATTCTTCATTACTGCAAAAAGCAAACAAAACAAAACCACATTGCATTACTATTTTCAAAATGGATTGAATGGCATATTCAACAGTGACTGTGTGATGCCAATATTCCCCACTCACTCGTAGTGAAGCACATATTGTACTAGTGTTGAAAGTAGGCCGGTAGAGTCAGGTACGCAGTACTGATAAAACAATAAGTGTCCGTCGTAAGTACCAGCTCCGCAACAGTGCGGGCATCACATTAGTGACGTGGATGAACATATATGGATAAGCCCATATTAAGGCATCACGTGACCAGAGCCGTCACTGACTGGGTATACGTAAAGACGCAGGGAGATGCAAGGAAAGGGAGGGAGAGAGACAGGGAGAAGATGTGAAACGGAGGAAGGCACGGATGGAGGGAGTTCTTCCGAGCTTCTGCGGGCCTCTCTCTTTCACTGGTGCATGCCGGGAGCTGGTCCCAACATCCACAAAGTGTGTGTGTATTATTGGTTGTATTTTATGGGGGTAGGAGGGTAGTGTGTATATTGTGTGTGTGGGAGTATTATATTGTGTGTAGAGGTGCAGAGGAGAGTACTAGATTGTGTATCTTGTGTAAGGGTGTTGTGTATATTGTGTTTGGAGCTATAATATTATTGGGGAGATTAGTATTGAGGAGGTATTATAGTGTGTATTGTGGGGAGTATTAGTGTGTGTATTGTTTGTGGGTGACAGATGCTGGGGGTATGCAGCAATCCCTGCACTGAGGTCCGAGGCGGCTCTGCATCGCTCGCACACACTGTGGATGACCAAGCATGTGCCCATGATAATCATGGCCTTAGAGGGATGAGTGTGTCAGAGCCTAGAAGGGGCATATATATGATGGAGGAGGGAGGAGGAGGAGGGAGGAGGAGGAGATGATAGCATTGTAAAAGTTAACAAGATAGTTAGTTTAAGCAGAAAGTGAGGAGAGGTTAGAGATAAGGGTAGATGTCAGAGGAGAGAGTTCAATTAAGCTGAGGTATCGAGTAGGACAGGGGTGAGGGGAATGAGAGGTGGTGGATGATGAGAGCAGAAGAGGTCATGTACAAATAGACCTTGTTAGTCAGAGAGCAGTCATTCCAGAGGGCACGTGAGAAGTGAAGAGTAAAGTGAGACATGGAATGTGGATTACATTAGATGGGTTAATACGCTTAGCAGGGAGGTGGAGAGAGAGAGGCAAGAGGCAGAGAGTGGTGCAGGGGTTGAGGAAGAGATGTTGCATGTACCTTATCAGAACATTAAAGAACATCAATTCACACTGGTGCAGAGTTGATGATGAATCCAGTTCACCTCCAATTCAATTTTAACAGAAATGTTTCATTCTTCATTACTGAAAAAAAAGAAAAGTAAAAAACATTTCATTACTATTTTCAAAATGGATTGAATTCCCCCAACAATGACTATGTGTTACCAATATATCCCTCTCAGTCCCACTGCAGCATATACTGTACCAGTGTGAAAGTAGGAAGGTACACAGTACCGGTAAAACAATACGTGCCGGTACTATGCACCATATGAATTATAAGGGGATGTAAATCTCCCAGTCTCTCTCCATATCCGCAACAGAGCGGGCTCCGGTCAGTGGCATGGATGCCCATATATGGGTATGCTCATATTTGGGCATCCCATGTCACTGACCGGAGCCGGCTCTGAGTATAGGGATATATGCGGAGACGCAGAGGTGCAAGGAAATGGGAGGAGGCACGGTGAGAAACAGGGAGAGACCACAGGAAGATAGAGGGCAACAACTTCCACAAGGTACTTGTATGGGTATAATTGTTTGTATTTTGTGCAGAGGGGGTAATTTCAGATAAAATACAATTCTCCACCCTCTACGAAACAATTCCACTTTGTTCAGTAAGCCAGAAAGTCTTGGTCCCATGTGGACTGAATTTAATGCAAATAAGGTCCTTAATACACAAGTAAAGAATAAAGTTACTTATTCTCTACTGTAAGAAGTGCCACATTGCCCACTATTTGGGTCCTGTGCCCAGATTGTGACCATGCATGGCAGAGGTGAGATTCCCCCAACTCCAATTTGCTACACTCTCCAAGAGAGATAATTGTGATCAGAGGTGGAACTAGGGGAGGGTGTGAGCAGGGTCACTGCCCAGGGAGTAACCTGACTGGGGGCACGGAAATCTCATTTAGTGCATATGTTGCGGCACTGCATTGATTGACCGGTCAATCTGCACTGCTGCCTGTCACAGTGACATCCTGATCGGGCACTGTGATCAGCTATAGCACTGACCCAGGTGAGATAGTTCAGCACTTTACAAGGAGGGAACAGATGTTGTGGGTGACAGATGCTGGAGGTAGGCCAAGACTGTTGGCCAGAGTAACGTGGAGACTTACTGCACTCTGCATGCCCATCCTCTCCCTGACATCAGGGGAAGGAAGTGGCCCTGGGGTGTGTGTAGGTATGCCAGATGTCAGTGTATGCATAAGTAAGTATGCCTGTGTAGTGGGAGGTGTAGGGGCGCTAAGCTGGAGGACTTAAAACAGGCACAAAAGCACATAGATACCTCTGATTATACCGCACCAAATGCTGATAATATCATGCTGTAGCTGCACTTTACAGAAGATGATGCAGATGTCATCATTGGTTGGTGGGTTCATTAAATCAATCCATCATATCATAACCACACTGTGCATATGATGTACTGAATCAGTAACACCAGGAAGACATCTCCATGTTAGGAGTAGAGTTGAAGTTAACAGAATATGTCCAGCACTGTGGTGTGTAGCCCATAAATAATAATTGTGCACATTACCAGAACAACATACTGTCAACTGCAAGATCATTTTGCTGCTTGTAGCGTATGCTCATCCTGTACAGTGTTGTAGTAGATCCGTCTCTTCAGTGTTCACTGCAACAAAAGTAAGACATTGCATTAATATTACAGACGTTTGGGGGCTGAAATCTCACTTCGCTGCGGACAATTTCCCTTTGCATAAGATTCTTGTGATTATGTCAATGATGATCAATAACTGCATCATAACACAGCCGCTCTATACAGAAGATGTACTTGCTCTCAATGGTCATGGAGGTAATACGTCACACAATGTACAGATATAGCAAGGATTATTTCTCCCACTGGTGCATTATGGCATTATGATGGGAAATGTTGTGAGATTCTGCATTATCAGCATCACTGAATCTTTTGGAAATTAAGTGATATTCTATGTTTTAATGCAATATTATGGATGATCAGCCGGTAAAATAATAATAGCTTGCTGTATCTGTAGCCATGCTCTACCCATGATGTGCTGAACCAATGACTGCAGAGAGATTCAGAGTGGTAAACATGACTGGAACGCATCTCTGAATAATGGGCAGCAAAGCAGTGCAGAATAGGAGGTGAAAGTATTTAAAATGGAAGATCCTTAGCAGCTGTGTGGGGAGTAGACAGTACAGACTGACCAAGTAAATGGTAAAAGGAGTAACTTCAACATTACTTGGCTTTGTTCTCCACATTGAAGCTTTCCTCCTCTTTAAATCACTAATACTGATGCCATGTGTAACCTGTACTGAGAGTTATATAATCTACTGGCCTAGATGAAACCATATGATGCAAACAGGATCCATCCCACTCCAGATTCATAGAATTGAACCACCTCAACCTTTCATAACAATCACATAGAACTGCAGCTGTGCGCTACTGCACATGTTCTTGTTATGAATGGTAGTAGATGTGGTCCTTGGGTCTTTACTTCATACTGTAGCCACCCTCTACTCATGATGTATTGAATCAACGAAAACTTGCATGGTTCAGATCACAGGAAGGGGTAGAGTAGAGATGAAAATATTCAATGTGAAACCCGTAGCAGCCGGATTGTGTGGAGTCAATAAAACGACAAATACTAAATGGTAAATGAGAAATATACACATTGCTTATCTGTCTCTGTGTAGTAATTTTCCTTCTCTTCAACTGTCCTTCAAATTTTCTCTTTTGCAAGAAAAGGAACACATGGCTTCAATATTCACTTCTGTTCTGCAGTCATCCCTCCTGAAATAAAAGTTAAGCATTGCATTGTTATTATGATAATACATACAATAAACCTTGCTCCAAACCATTTGATGCAAAGCAAATCCACCTCCCACCCACAGCTGTGCTCCTTCTAGAGCATGCATGTCAAACTCCAATCCTCGAGGGTCCCAAACAGGCCAGGTTTTCAGTAGGGATATCCTGAAAACCTGGCCTGTTTGCTGCCCTCGAGGACTGGAGTTTGACATCCTTGTTCTTGAGCTTCTACCACGCAAGTCATCCATGTGAGTGACACTGTACTGCAGTCCTGGTCTGCACACAATCTACTGAATCAATGACATCACACTGTAAAGGCAATCTACAAGATGTATTAGTTGTCCACACTTCCGAAATGTTACTTTTATGTCCAAATCACTTATTCCCATGACCTGATATTTGTATTTGTTATTTATAGGATTGTCACAAAGAGTTGATGAGGTCACCAAATGATAGTATGTAGAGAGAAAGAGAGATCTCAGAACAGAGCCCTGATGTATACCCACAGACAGATCAATAGAAGACGAAGACATGTTAGCAACAGAGATGGAGAATGTGTGACAGGAAAGTTATGATGAAAACCAGGATAGAACTGTGTTACGGATACCAAGAGAGAGTTTAGAATATGAAGGAGGAGAGTGATTGAGAGCATCAAACGCAGCAGATAGATCAAGTAGGATTAGTAGGGAAAAGTGACCTTGGGAATTTGCTTTAAGCACAGTCTGTAGAACGAGCTGTACGAAAGGCAGGTTGTAAAGGATCCAGGAGGGAATGTGATTTAAGAATGTTGACATTCTAGCAATTAGGAGACAAACAGCAGGAGGGATACAGGGCGGTAGTTAGTAAGGCACATAGGGTGTAGGTTGTTTCTGAGAAAAGGGTGACCACTACAGGCTTAAAGTAAGAGGGTAAAGAGCCAGAGAATAGGGAGGAATTGAAGATGTGGGTGAGAGTGGGGACTAAGAGATGCAGTAAGGTGTGAGGGGATACGATCTAGAGGGCATGTGGTAGAGGGAGAAGAGAAGATGATTAGCTTCCAGCTCTGTAAGAGAAGAAAAGGAGTCAAATGCAGAAGGAGAATTAGGTAGAAGGAGAGAAGGGGGAAGGGACAGAAGGAATCTCCTTGTGGGTGGCATCCACCTTGCCTCTGAAGTAGTCAAATGCTTGAGGAGAAGTGAAGGAAGGATGGCAAGTGTGAGGAGAAGGTTAGTGGAGGGAGTCAAATACAGGGAAAAAAAGACAGCGTAAATTAAATTTGAGTGTTGATGAATGTGAAAAAAAAGTAGTGTGGTTTGGCCACAGAGAGCAGCTTTATACAGGACTGGAGACATTTTTACTGTAGAAAAATCAAATATCAATTGTGTGATTTCCTTCATAGGCATTAAGAACAGCGAGTGGAAGTGTGATGAACATGTTTGGGAATTTAGCCAAGGGTGTGGGCTAGAGGGACAAGTGTGTCAGAGCCTAGAGGGGGCATATAGATAGGAGGATAGCATTGTAAGAGTTAATAAGATTGTTAGTTTAAGCGGAAAGAGAGAGAGAGCAGAGAGGTTAGAGTAGATGTCAGAGGAGAGTTTAATTAAGCAGAGGCAAATCAGTGGGACAGGTAAGATGGGGTGAGGGGAATGACTGATTGTGAATGATGAGAGCAGAAGAGGTCATGTACAACTAGAGCCTTGTTAGTCAGAGAACGGACATTCCAGATGGCATAGGAGAAGGGAAGAGAAAAGTAAGGAAAGGAATGTGGATTACATTAGATAGGTTAACACTCTTAGCAGGGAGGCAGAGGCAGGGAGGCCCGATGTGTATATGAGCAGGTTCAAGATTATAAGAGATATCCCACACATCAGCAAACATAGAAGGAGACACAGAGATAGGTGTAGAGAGAGACAGAGATAGCTCTATGTAGAGAGAGAGGGACGTAGAGAGAATGAGACAGATAGGCGCAGAGAGAGGGGGCGCAGAGAGAGGAGGCGCCAAAAGAGGGGGCGCAGAGAGAGGGGGCACAGAGAATAGGATATTAAAGAGTGCTTTTCATTGAGCAGTGCAGAAATAGCTGCAATAGAGGTCTGTACAAATGGTGCAGTGTGTAGACACATGCAAAGGTAGGGGAAGGAAAGAGGAGAACATGTGGATAAAAGCAGGAGTGTGGAAGTTAGAGAAATTAGAAAAGTTTAACAGAGGAGTGAGGAAACAGCAAGCAGAAAGAACAAGAGAGAGGTTACATTGGGATGACGTTCTGTGGTAAAGAGAAAATGCTAGGAGAGAGCTTTCAAATATTAGAGGACATGAATTGAGGCAGCAAATGTATAAATCAAAACCTGAGGGGGAGGTATAGCACGAAAGCTTGCACAGCAGATTATAGTCTTAATGTTGCGTGTACCTGTCAGGGTATTCAAGAAGTTAAATTCTCACAAGTGCAGAGTTCATGATGAAATGCTGAATCTAGTCCCCCTCCAATTTAATTTTAATATAACTTTTCCATTCTTCATTACTGCAAAAAGCAAACAAAACAAAACCACATTGCATTACTATTTTCAAAATGGATTGAATGGCATATTCAACAGTGACTGTGTGATGCCAATATTCCCCACTCACTCGTAGTGAAGCACATATTGTACTAGTGTTGAAAGTAGGCCGGTAGAGTCAGGTACGCAGTACTGATAAAACAATAAGTGCCCGTCGTAAGTACCAGCTCCGCAACAGTGCGGGCATCACATTAGTGACGTGGATGAACATATATGGATAAGCCCATATTAAGGCATCACGTGACCAGAGCCGTCACTGACTGGGTATACGTAAAGACGCAGGGAGATGCAAGGAAAGGGAGGGAGAGAGACAGGGAGAAGATGTGAAACGGAGGAAGGCACGGATGGAGGGAGTTCTTCCGAGCTTCTGCGGGCCTCTCTCTTTCACTGGTGCATGCCGGGAGCTGGTCCCAACATCCACAAAGTGTGTGTGTATTATTGGTTGTATTTTATGGGGGTAGGAGGGTAGTGTGTATATTGTGTGTGTGGGAGTATTATATTGTGTGTAGAGGTGCAGAGGAGAGTACTAGATTGTGTATCTTGTGTAAGGGTGTTGTGTATATTGTGTTTGGAGCTATAATATTATTGGGGAGATTAGTATTGAGGAGGTATTATAGTGTGTATTGTGGGGAGTATTAGTGTGTGTATTGTTTGTGGGTGACAGATGCTGGGGGTATGCAGCAATCCCTGCACTGAGGTCCGAGGCGGCTCTGCATCGCTCGCACGCACTGTGGACGACCAAGCATGTGCCCATGATAATCATGGCCTTAGAGGGATGAGTGTGTCAGAGCCTAGAAGGGGTATATATATAATGGAGGAGGGAGGAGGAAGGAGGAGGAGGGAGGAGGAGATGATAGCATTGTAAAAGTTAACAAGATAGTTAGTTTAAGCAGAAAGTGAGGAGAGGTTAGAGATAAGGGTAGATGTCAGAGGAGAGAGTTCAATTAAGCTGAGGTATCGAGTAGGACAGGGGTGAGGGGAATGAGAGGTGGTGGATGAGAGCAGAAGAGGTCATGTACAAATAGACCTTGTTAGTCAGAGAGCAGTCATTCCAGAGGGCACGTGAGAAGTGAAGAGTAAAGTGAGACATGGAATGTGGATTACATTAGATGGGTTAATACGCTTAGCAGGGAGGTGGAGAGAGAGAGGCAAGAGGCAGAGAGTGGTGCAGGGGTTGAGGAAGAGATGTTGCATGTACCTTATCAGAACATTAAAGAACATCAATTCACACTGGTGCAGAGTTGATGATGAATCCAGTTCACCTCCAATTCAATTTTAACAGAAATGTTTCATTCTTCATTACTGAAAAAAAAGAAAAGTAAAAAACATTTCATTACTATTTTCAAAATGGATTGAATTCCCCCAACAATGACTATGTGTTACCAATATATCCCTCTCAGTCCCACTGCAGCATATACTGTACCAGTGTGAAAGTAGGAAGGTACACAGTACCGGTAAAACAATACGTGCCGGTACTATGCACCATATGAATTATAAGGGGATGTAAATCTCCCAGTCTCTCTCCATATCCGCAACAGAGCGGGCTCCGGTCAGTGGCATGGATGCCCATATATGGGTATGCTCATATTTGGGCATCCCATGTCACTGACCGGAGCCGGCTCTGAGTATAGGGATATATGCGGAGACGCAGAGGTGCAAGGAAATGGGAGGAGGCACGGTGAGAAACAGGGAGAGACCACAGGAAGATAGAGGGCAACAACTTCCACAAGGTACTTGTATGGGTATAATTGTTTGTATTTTGTGCAGAGGGGGTAATTTCAGATAAAATACAATTCTCCACCCTCTACGAAACAATTCCACTTTGTTCAGTAAGCCAGAAAGTCTTGGTCCCATGTGGACTGAATTTAATGCAAATAAGGTCCTTAATACACAAGTAAAGAATAAAGTTACTTATTCTCTACTGTAAGAAGTGCCACATTGCCCACTATTTGGGTCCTGTGCCCAGATTGTGACCATGCATGGCAGAGGTGAGATTCCCCCAACTCCAATTTGCTACACTCTCCAAGAGAGATAATTGTGATCAGAGGTGGAACTAGGGGAGGGTGTGAGCAGGGTCACTGCCCAGGGAGTAACCTGACTGGGGGCACGGAAATCTCATTTAGTGCATATGTTGCGGCACTGCATTGATTGACCGGTCAATCTGCACTGCTGCCTGTCACAGTGACATCCTGATCGGGCACTGTGATCAGCTATAGCACTGACCCAGGTGAGATAGTTCAGCACTTTACAAGGAGGGAACAGATGTTGTGGGTGACAGATGCTGGAGGTAGGCCAAGACTGTTGGCCAGAGTAACGTGGAGACTTACTGCACTCTGCATGCCCATCCTCTCCCTGACATCAGGGGAAGGAAGTGGCCCTGGGGTGTGTGTAGGTATGCCAGATGTCAGTGTATGCATAAGTAAGTATGCCTGTGTAGTGGGAGGTGTAGGGGCGTTAAGCTGGAGGACTTAAAACAGGCACAAAAGCACATAGATACCTCTGATTATACCGCACCAAATGCTGATAATATCATGCTGTAGCTGCACTTTACAGAAGATGATGCAGATGTCATCATTGGTTGGTGGGTTCATTAAATCAATCCATCATATCATAACCACACTGTGCATATGATGTACTGAATCAGTAACACCAGGAAGACATCTCCATGTTAGGAGTAGAGTTGAAGTTAACAGAATATGTCCAGCACTGTGGTGTGTAGCCCATAAATAATAATTGTGCACATTACCAGAACAACATACTGTCAACTGCAAGATCATTTTGCTGCTTGTAGCGTATGCTCATCCTGTACAGTGTTGTAGTAGATCCGTCTCTTCAGTGTTCACTGCAACAAAAGTAAGACATTGCATTAATATTACAGACGTTTGGGGGCTGAAATCTCACTTCGCTGCGGACAATTTCCCTTTGCATAAGATTCTTGTGATTATGTCAATGATGATCAATAACTGCATCATAACACAGCCGCTCTATACAGAAGATGTACTTGCTCTCAATGGTCATGGAGGTAATACGTCACACAATGTACAGATATAGCAAGGATTATTTCTCCCACTGGTGCATTATGGCATTATGATGGGAAATGTTGTGAGATTCTGCATTATCAGCATCACTGAATCTTTTGGAAATTAAGTGATATTCTATGTTTTAATGCAATATTATGGATGATCAGCCGGTAAAATAATAATAGCTTGCTGTATCTGTAGCCATGCTCTACCCATGATGTGCTGAACCAATGACTGCAGAGAGATTCAGAGTGGTAAACATGACTGGAACGCATCTCTGAATAATGGGCAGCAAAGCAGTGCAGAATAGGAGGTGAAAGTATTTAAAATGGAAGATCCTTAGCAGCTGTGTGGGGAGTAGACAGTACAGACTGACCAAGTAAATGGTAAAAGGAGTAACTTCAACATTACTTGGCTTTGTTCTCCACATTGAAGCTTTCCTCCTCTTTAAATCACTAATACTGATGCCATGTGTAACCTGTACTGAGAGTTATATAATCTACTGGCCTAGATGAAACCATATGATGCAAACAGGATCCATCCCACTCCAGATTCATAGAATTGAACCACCTCAACCTTTCATAACAATCACATAGAACTGCAGCTGTGCGCTACTGCACATGTTCTTGTTATGAATGGTAGTAGATGTGGTCCTTGGGTCTTTACTTCATACTGTAGCCACCCTCTACTCATGATGTATTGAATCAACGAAAACTTGCATGGTTCAGATCACAGGAAGGGGTAGAGTAGAGATGAAAATATTCAATGTGAAACCCGTAGCAGCCGGATTGTGTGGAGTCAATAAAACGACAAATACTAAATGGTAAATGAGAAATATACACATTGCTTATCTGTCTCTGTGTAGTAATTTTCCTTCTCTTCAACTGTCCTTCAAATTTTCTCTTTTGCAAGAAAAGGAACACATGGCTTCAATATTCACTTCTGTTCTGCAGTCATCCCTCCTGAAATAAAAGTTAAGCATTGCATTGTTATTATGATAATACATACAATAAACCTTGCTCCAAACCATTTGATGCAAAGCAAATCCACCTCCCACCCACAGCTGTGCTCCTTCTAGAGCATGCATGTCAAACTCCAGTCCTCGAGGGTCCCAAACAGGCCAGGTTTTCAGTAGGGATATCCTGAAAACCTGGCCTGTTTGCTGCCCTCGAGGACTGGAGTTTGACATCCTTGTTCTTGAGCTTCTACCACGCAAGTCATCCATGTGAGTGACACTGTACTGCAGTCCTGGTCTGCACACAATCTACTGAATCAATGACATCACACTGTAAAGGCAATCTACAAGATGTATTAGTTGTCCACACTTCCGAAATGTTACTTTTATGTCCAAATCACTTATTCCCATGACCTGATATTTGTATTTGTTATTTATAGGATTGTCACAAAGAGTTGATGAGGTCACCAAATGATAGTATGTAGAGAGAAAGAGAGATCTCAGAACAGAGCCCTGATGTATACCCACAGACAGATCAATAGAAGACGAAGACATGTTAGCAACAGAGATGGAGAATGTGTGACAGGAAAGTTATGATGAAAACCAGGATAGAACTGTGTTACGGATACCAAGAGAGAGTTTAGAATATGAAGGAGGAAAGTGATTGAGAGCATCAAAACGCAGCAGATAGATCAAGTAGGATTAGTAGGGAAAAGTGACCTTGGGAATTTGCTTTAAGCACAGTCTGTAGAACGAGCTGTACGAAAGGCAGGTTGTAAAGGATCCAGGAGGGAATGTGATTTAAGAATGTTGACATTCTAGCAATTAGGAGACAAACAGCAGGAGGGATACAGGGCGGTAGTTAGTAAGGCACATAGGGTGTAGGTTGTTTCTGAGAAAAGGGTGACCACTACAGGCTTAAAGTAAGAGGGTAAAGAGCCAGAGAATAGGGAGGAATTGAAGATGTGGGTGAGAGTGGGGACTAAGAGATGCAGTAAGGTGTGAGGGGATACGATCTAGAGGGCATGTGGTAGAGGGAGAAGAGAAGATGATTAGCTTCCAGCTCTGTAAGAGAAGAAAAGGAGTCAAATGCAGAAGGAGAATTAGGTAGAAGGAGAGAAGGGGGAAGGGACAGAAGGAATCTCCTTGTGGGTGGCATCCACCTTGCCTCTGAAGTAGTCAAATGCTTGAGGAGAAGTGAAGGAAGGATGGCAAGTGTGAGGAGAAGGTTAGTGGAGGGAGTCAAATACAGGGAAAAAAAGACAGCGTAAATTAAATTTGAGTGTTGATGAATGTGAAAAAAAAGTAGTGTGGTTTGGCCCCAGAGAGCAGCTTTATACAGGACTGGAGACATTTTTACTGTAGAAAAATCAAATATCAATTGTGTGATTTCCTTCATAGGCATTAAGAACAGCGAGTGGAAGTGTGATGAACATGTTTGGGAATTTAGCCAAGGGTGTGGGCTAGAGGGACAAGTGTGTCAGAGCCTAGAGGGGGCATATAGATAGGAGGATAGCATTGTAAGAGTTAATAAGATTGTTAGTTTAAGCGGAAAGAGAGAGAGAGCAGAGAGGTTAGAGTAGATGTCAGAGGAGAGTTTAATTAAGCAGAGGCAAATCAGTGGGACAGGTAAGATGGGGTGAGGGGAATGACTGATTGTGAATGATGAGAGCAGAAGAGGTCATGTACAACTAGAGCCTTGTTAGTCAGAGAACGGACATTCCAGATGGCATAGGAGAAGGGAAGAGAAAAGTAAGGAAAGGAATGTGGATTACATTAGATAGGTTAACACTCTTAGCAGGGAGGCAGAGGCGGGGAGGCCCGATGTGTATATGAGCAGGTTCAAGATTATAAGAGATATCCCACACATCAGCAAACATAGAAGGAGACACAGAGATAGGTGTAGAGAGAGACAGAGATAGCTCTATGTAGAGAGAGAGGGACGTAGAGAGAATGAGACAGATAGGCGCAGAGAGAGGGGGCGCAGAGAGAGGAGGCGCCAAAAGAGGGGGCGCAGAGAGAGGGGGCACAGAGAATAGGATATTAAAGAGTGCTTTTCATTGAGCAGTGCAGAAATAGCTGCAATAGAGGTCTGTACAAATGGTGCAGTGTGTAGACACATGCAAAGGTAGGGGAAGGAAAGAGGAGAACATGTGGATAAAAGCAGGAGTGTGGAAGTTAGAGAAATTAGAAAAGTTTAACAGAGGAGTGAGGAAACAGCAAGCAGAAAGAACAAGAGAGAGGTTACATTGGGATGACGTTCTGTGGTAAAGAGAAAATGCTAGGAGAGAGCTTTCAAATATTAGAGGACATGAATTGAGGGAGCAAATGTATAAATCAAAACCTGAGGGGGAGGTATAGCACGAAAGCTTGCACAGCAGATTATAGTCTTAATGTTGCGTGTACCTGTCAGGGTATTCAAGAAGTTAAATTCTCACAAGTGCAGAGTTCATGATGAAATGCTGAATCTAGTCCCCCTCCAATTTAATTTTAATATAACTTTTCCATTCTTCATTACTGCAAAAAGCAAACAAAACAAAACCACATTGCATTACTATTTTCAAAATGGATTGAATGGCATATTCAACAGTGACTGTGTGATGCCAATATTCCCCACTCACTCGTAGTGAAGCACATATTGTACTAGTGTTGAAAGTAGGCCGGTAGAGTCAGGTACGCAGTACTGATAAAACAATAAGTGTCCGTCGTAAGTACCAGCTCCGCAACAGTGCGGGCATCACATTAGTGACGTGGATGAACATATATGGATAAGCCCATATTAAGGCATCACGTGACCAGAGCCGTCACTGACTGGGTATACGTAAAGACGCAGGGAGATGCAAGGAAAGGGAGGGAGAGAGACAGGGAGAAGATGTGAAACGGAGGAAGGCACGGATGGAGGGAGTTCTTCCGAGCTTCTGCGGGCCTCTCTCTTTCACTGGTGCATGCCGGGAGCTGGTCCCAACATCCACAAAGTGTGTGTGTATTATTGGTTGTATTTTATGGGGGTAGGAGGGTAGTGTGTATATTGTGTGTGTGGGAGTATTATATTGTGTGTAGAGGTGCAGAGGAGAGTACTAGATTGTGTATCTTGTGTAAGGGTGTTGTGTATATTGTGTTTGGAGCTATAATATTATTGGGGAGATTAGTATTGAGGAGGTATTATAGTGTGTATTGTGGGGAGTATTAGTGTGTGTATTGTTTGTGGGTGACAGATGCTGGGGGTATGCAGCAATCCCTGCACTGAGGTCCGAGGCGGCTCTGCATCGCTCGCACACACTGTGGATGACCAAGCATGTGCCCATGATAATCATGGCCTTAGAGGGATGAGTGTGTCAGAGCCTAGAAGGGGCATATATATGATGGAGGAGGGAGGAGGAGGAGGGAGGAGGAGGAGATGATAGCATTGTAAAAGTTAACAAGATAGTTAGTTTAAGCAGAAAGTGAGGAGAGGTTAGAGATAAGGGTAGATGTCAGAGGAGAGAGTTCAATTAAGCTGAGGTATCGAGTAGGACAGGGGTGAGGGGAATGAGAGGTGGTGGATGATGAGAGCAGAAGAGGTCATGTACAAATAGACCTTGTTAGTCAGAGAGCAGTCATTCCAGAGGGCACGTGAGAAGTGAAGAGTAAAGTGAGACATGGAATGTGGATTACATTAGATGGGTTAATACGCTTAGCAGGGAGGTGGAGAGAGAGAGGCAAGAGGCAGAGAGTGGTGCAGGGGTTGAGGAAGAGATGTTGCATGTACCTTATCAGAACATTAAAGAACATCAATTCACACTGGTGCAGAGTTGATGATGAATCCAGTTCACCTCCAATTCAATTTTAACAGAAATGTTTCATTCTTCATTACTGAAAAAAAAGAAAAGTAAAAAACATTTCATTACTATTTTCAAAATGGATTGAATTCCCCCAACAATGACTATGTGTTACCAATATATCCCTCTCAGTCCCACTGCAGCATATACTGTACCAGTGTGAAAGTAGGAAGGTACACAGTACCGGTAAAACAATACGTGCCGGTACTATGCACCATATGAATTATAAGGGGATGTAAATCTCCCAGTCTCTCTCCATATCCGCAACAGAGCGGGCTCCGGTCAGTGGCATGGATGCCCATATATGGGTATGCTCATATTTGGGCATCCCATGTCACTGACCGGAGCCGGCTCTGAGTATAGGGATATATGCGGAGACGCAGAGGTGCAAGGAAATGGGAGGAGGCACGGTGAGAAACAGGGAGAGACCACAGGAAGATAGAGGGCAACAACTTCCACAAGGTACTTGTATGGGTATAATTGTTTGTATTTTGTGCAGAGGGGGTAATTTCAGATAAAATACAATTCTCCACCCTCTACGAAACAATTCCACTTTGTTCAGTAAGCCAGAAAGTCTTGGTCCCATGTGGACTGAATTTAATGCAAATAAGGTCCTTAATACACAAGTAAAGAATAAAGTTACTTATTCTCTACTGTAAGAAGTGCCACATTGCCCACTATTTGGGTCCTGTGCCCAGATTGTGACCATGCATGGCAGAGGTGAGATTCCCCCAACTCCAATTTGCTACACTCTCCAAGAGAGATAATTGTGATCAGAGGTGGAACTAGGGGAGGGTGTGAGCAGGGTCACTGCCCAGGGAGTAACCTGACTGGGGGCACGGAAATCTCATTTAGTGCATATGTTGCGGCACTGCATTGATTGACCGGTCAATCTGCACTGCTGCCTGTCACAGTGACATCCTGATCGGGCACTGTGATCAGCTATAGCACTGACCCAGGTGAGATAGTTCAGCACTTTACAAGGAGGGAACAGATGTTGTGGGTGACAGATGCTGGAGGTAGGCCAAGACTGTTGGCCAGAGTAACGTGGAGACTTACTGCACTCTGCATGCCCATCCTCTCCCTGACATCAGGGGAAGGAAGTGGCCCTGGGGTGTGTGTAGGTATGCCAGATGTCAGTGTATGCATAAGTAAGTATGCCTGTGTAGTGGGAGGTGTAGGGGCGTTAAGCTGGAGGACTTAAAACAGGCACAAAAGCACATAGATACCTCTGATTATACCGCACCAAATGCTGATAATATCATGCTGTAGCTGCACTTTACAGAAGATGATGCAGATGTCATCATTGGTTGGTGGGTTCATTAAATCAATCCATCATATCATAACCACACTGTGCATACTGCACCGACACACTTTATTCGAGCAAATACCCAGTATGTACCTGGCAGATACCTGGAATGCGCCGCTCCTCACCTCTGACAAGCCCCGTTGCGTTTGCCTTCCCAGCCTGGGTTCATGCCTGGCTGATGGGCGGCTGATCTGTTAAATGATAATGATTAGGATTTAATAGGCTGCAATGCTTCGAGTGTCTACCAGATGGCATAAATTCATGAATTGTAATGCAGTATATATATATATACTGTGCAGTATTGCAGCCAGCGGGAATAAAATGCTTCAATCCCTGCCTGGAAAATACCCCAATGCACTCGGGCAGAAAACAGTCACAAACCTCAATACACCCGGGTATACCCGAATTCGTGGGACTAGCCGAGCTCGAATAAAGTGTGTCTCCAGTGTATGATGTACTGAATCAGTAACACCAGGAAGACATCTCCATGTTAGGAGTAGAGTTGAAGTTAACAGAATATGTCCAGCACTGTGGTGTGTAGCCCATAAATAATAATTGTGCACATTACCAGAACAACATACTGTCAACTGCAAGATCATTTTGCTGCTTGTAGCGTATGCTCATCCTGTACAGTGTTGTAGTAGATCCGTCTCTTCAGTGTTCACTGCAACAAAAGTAAGACATTGCATTAATATTACAGACGTTTGGGGGCTGAAATCTCACTTCGCTGCGGACAATTTCCCTTTGCATAAGATTCTTGTGATTATGTCAATGATGATCAATAACTGCATCATAACACAGCCGCTCTATACAGAAGATGTACTTGCTCTCATTGGTCATGGAGGTAATACGTCACACAATGTACAGATATAGCAAGGATTATTTCTCCCACTTGTGCATTATGGCATTATGATGGGAAATGTTGTGAGATTCTGCATTATCAGCATCACTGAATCTTTTGGAAATTAAGTGATATTCTATGTTTTAATGCAATATTATGGATGATCAGCCGGTAAAATAATAATAGCTTGCTGCATCTGTAGCCATGCTCTACCCATGATGTGCTGAACCAATGACTGCAGAGAGATTCAGAGTGCTAAACATGACTGGAACGCATCTCTGAATAATGGGCAGCAAAGCAGTGCAGAATAGGAGGTGAAAGTATTTAAAATGGAAGATCCTTAGCAGCTGTGTGGAGAGTAGACAGTACAGACTGACCAAGTAAATGGTAAAAGGAGTAACTTCAACATTACTTGGCTTTGTTCTCCACATTGAAGCTTTCCTCCTCTTTAAATCACTAATACTGATGCCATGTGTAACCTGTACTGAGAGTTATATAATCTACTGGCCTAGATGAAACCATATGATGCAAACAGGATCCATCCCACTCCAGATTCATAGAATTGAACCACCTCAACCTTTCATAACAATCACATAGAACTGCAGCTGTGCGCTACTGCACATGTTCTTGTTATGAATGGTAGTAGATGTGGTCCTTGGGTCTTTACTTCATACTGTAGCCACCCTCTACTCATGATGTATTGAATCAACGAAAACTTGCATGGTTCAGATCACAGGAAGGGGTAGAGTAGAGATGAAAATATTCAATGTGAAACCCGTAGCAGCCGGATTGTGTGGAGTCAATAAAACGACAAATACTAAATGGTAAATGAGAAATATACACATTGCTTATCTGTCTCTGTGTAGTAATTTTCCTTCTCTTCAACTGTCCTTCAAATTTTCTCTTTTGCAAGAAAAGGAACACATGGCTTCAATATTCACTTCTGTTCTGCAGTCATCCCTCCTGAAATAAAAGTTAAGCATTGCATTGTTATTATGATAATACATACAATAAACCTTGCTCCAAACCATTTGATGCAAAGCAAATCCACCTCCCACCCACAGCTGTGCTCCTTCTAGAGCATGCATGTCAAACTCCAGTCCTCGAGGGTCCCAAACAGGCCAGGTTTTCAGTAGGGATATCCTGAAAACCTGGCCTGTTTGCTGCCCTCGAGGACTGGAGTTTGACATCCTTGTTCTTGAGCTTCTACCACGCAAGTCATCCATGTGAGTGACACTGTACTGCAGTCCTGGTCTGCACACAATCTACTGAATCAATGACATCACACTGTAAAGGCAATCTACAAGATGTATTAGTTGTCCACACTTCCGAAATGTTACTTTTATGTCCAAATCACTTATTCCCATGACCTGATATTTGTATTTGTTATTTATAGGATTTTCACATGTATTACTACTGTGAAACGCTATATACATTAATAGTGCTATATAAATAAATACATACACATTTATATATAATAATAATAACAGCATGTTCTTTTAAAGCGCTGCTAGTTTTACGTAGCGCTATACAGAGACATTTTGCAGACACAAGTCCCTGCCCCATAGAGCTATAATCTATGACATTGGTGCCTGAGGCACAGAGGATATGAAGTGACTTGCCCAAGGTCACACACACACAAATATATATACATAAATATATACATATATATACACACACACACACACACACACACACACACACACACACACACACACACACACATATGAAAACTAACACAGAAAAAAAGAATCCCCTGAATAGCACTCTAACATACACAAATTGTATCAATAAAGGTTTATTAATCACATACACATAAATGGTTAAAATGAGGAGCAGTGGTGACCTACAAAGCTGTTATAAACTGAACCTTAAGGTGTGGGGGAAAATGCTACACTGCAGTAATAAGTACAAAGTATGTAAATAAAGTGTAGAGGCAAGAAATATATGGAAATGAGAACACTCAGACCGGCCGGTCAAGTACTACCTAAGTTGAAGCCCCCTGTGTGAAGTGCTTGTATGAAACTAGTGTATAACTAACAAGCAAATGCTTGTCCGGGGGCTTAACATATAGACAGTTGATAGATGTATTTGAAGTTGCATATTCTGTGCCGTGGATTAATCAGTATACTGAAAGCAACTGAAGATGGTACAGTAGCTGTGATAGGTTGGCCTCATAGCTCCTCCTTCAATGGAGGACTCGGCTCACGGAGCACTTAAATCTCTAAATGCCCAAAGAAAAAAATAAGCATGCAGTACTTAAAGTGAAAGTAAAATGAGAAATGAAATAAACACACACATTGAAAAATCACTCACCCGACTGAGAGCGCCTTCTACAGAGCGCTGTACCACTGCTCAGCTAGCAGCTAAAACTGTCTCATTTTCCCACCATTGAAGTTTACACATGTCCACGCCCCACTCTAACAAGACGCTGTGTACGGAAACTCGCAGGAGACAAACTAGTGAGAGAAGGTGTAGCTGCTAGCCACACTCCACGAGGTGCATTGTGGGAAATGTAGTTCTTTGCCTGCTAGCTTCTCTGACTGGTTACTGATCAGGTGATGTCACTAGGGGCGGGATTAGTGTGTTGCAATGTAACGGCCCGGCTGTATGATTGTCACAGAAGGGGGGAGCCTGAGAATGTCACGGATTTAATTACACATGTAATGATGTAATAACACAGCCATGAACTAAGTCAGTATACATATGGTCATGTGATATTTATAATGCATTTATTAACATTATTGTGTGGATTTAGGCTGAATTAAACTTGTATGGGATTGTCACTTTAATATCACAGTACCACTACTGTTTTAACACTTATAATGACCTCCTGATTACAGATTATTAGGGACAGACTTAAAAAGGCCTGTGTAAATATTTATTATAGAGTGGCCTCTTTACTTTATAATATCAGGGAGTATCAGACAGGCCTGTGTTTATTTTTAATATACATTAGGGTGACCTGACTCCAGATTATTGGCCTTTCCCTCTGACAAATGCATATTTTCCTATACTGTGTTAATTTTGTTAGAACAAAATAAATATTCATGCGCTAAATGACAGTACCAGTGTGAGTCCCAATAAGAAGTAGTGAGGTAAAAAACCATGGTACCAGCAACATATGTAACTGATGGGGAGGGTGCTAAAATATATGGAGTGTGGCGTCCTGATTGCTAAATGAGGTGTATTATATCATAAGTGCATATAACAATATCCCTCATAGCAATCTATTAAGAACCAACAAGAACTAGGTAGCACAATAATCAGTGCTGCAGTTATAGCCTAATAATAAGTATATATATATATATATATATATATATATACTGCTGCGGCCAAGTTTATTCGAGCATTTGCCCGTTCTTGGCCGCAGCAGTAGCCTGGCGCGCGCCCGAGAGTGACGGGCGCGCGCCGAAGCAGCGGAAGAGCGCCCTCCGATCGGGGCGCTCTCCCTACCGCTGCCGGGTCCGCCGGGTCCCCCGGAACCCCCTGCCGCTGTCCCGCGATCGCGGGACACCAGGGCTCCCTCGGGGAGCCCCTGGACGCGCGTGCAGGGGGCGCACGCTCCCGAAGACGCGTGACCGCGCGTCTATGACGCGCGGCACGCCGAGGGGCGGCCACTAGCAAGCCGGGAAATCTCCCGGCTTGCGGTACCGGCCACACTCGAATAAAGTGTGTCGGTACTATATATATATAATATATATATGTAACCCATATTCCCCCACCCAATCGCAGATAGGGTGCATGTGAGGGGAGCTATATGTATTACCAGTGTGGTGCTTTACCTGTGAGGCTCACAGGAGGCCTGAGCCTCCGCCAATGAGAGCCTGGGGTGTATCCTCCTGAACAATACTATATGGTGCAGCGCCTCCACCTGTGATGGCTCCAAGCAGAGCGGGAGTTGTTCCTCACAGGACAATAATATAATATCACGCACACAGCATATAAAAGAACAGTGACTTTTCTAACAGTAACATAACTATGCATGTCATACATTAAGTGTCTCTCTTCTAGGAGACACAGTAACTCACGTGTCTCGCAGGATGCAACCCCTCACCGTGTACCCACACCATGTCCAACTCCCCACACCACAACCCCACCCCCAAAATAAGGTATGTGTGTGTGTGACTGCACAGCCACTATGTACTGATTTATAGTTGGTGCACTTATGGATGTTACCTGCCGAGCGCTCCAGCGCTAGGACCTGCAAACAGACTTCGCAAAGGATCCGACGGTGAAGATACGTCAGGGTTACCTTCCAGGGCGATCCCACCCGGTTGGTTGCTGCTGTGCTTGAAGAGGTCTGATCCTAAACCTCTGTAATGGTGCTGCGACAGTCTCTGCTTCCTTCACTTCTCTCTCTCTCTAAAGTGACAGGTTCCTGTACTAGGGCCTGTCCCTGTGACCACCCACCCTCACTAGTGGGAAGTCAGGGCCTCAACTCTAGCCTGGGGATTTCTGGCCTAGGGCAGAATCTCGCAGCTCTCTGCCCACCTTCTTTCCCTCTTTGTCCCCTAAGTCTCACTCACTCACGTGCTTCCCAGTCTGCTTCCTGACTGCACAAAACAATGTATCAAATTCCCTGCTGCAGAGAATCTGCAAGTCTCAGTGGCTGGTTGGTTGCAGGTGACAGGGAACATAGGGCATTCACCAGAGGCTGCTGGGGGATGTAGTCCACTCAGAACCTCTTTCCTATGGGGACTGTGTGCGCGGTCTCTACTGCACCTGTGCAAAGCTGTAGTGGCCACCGCTACACATAACTGCACCTGCGCAACCTACCAGATCTCCTGTACACTTGTAATGGCCACCACTACCCTTGCCAACCTCTGCGTATTGCGCGAACCTCGCACCAAACACAACATGGCCGCTGTGGCTATCTGCGCATGCTCGAGCATCAGGGCCCCCGACGGCGCCGGCACAGATAGCAGCGCCAACTGGGAAAAGTCGCCATCCCCTTCCCCCACTGCCACAGGGGTAAGGCAAGGGGCAAAGGAACATCAGGGAAGCCGGGAGTGGCCCCCTTACATATATATATATATATATTGTGGTTGACAAATCACCCAAAAATCTACTCGCTGAACAAAAAAATCTACTCATCACCTAGCCCCGCCCCAGGCCCGCTTTAAAAAAAATTGAATAAATTCCTAGTAAGAACAACATTCGTTTTTGACATGTTTATTTATTGTATTACATTATACTACAATTAGTCCTTGTTAAGAGTGTGTGTGTGACACAGAGAGAGTGTGCGTGTGTGTGTGACACAGAGAGTGTGTGAGACACAGAGAGTGTGTGAGACACAGAGAGTGTGTGAGACACAGAGAGTGTGTGAGATAGGGTGAGGCAGAGGGTGACAGGGTGAGGCAGAGGGTGACAGGGTGAGACAGAGAATGACAGGGTGATACCGAGAGATACAGAGGTTGACAGGGAGAAAATGGGTGACATGGTGTGACACAGGGTGACAGGGTGAGACAGAGGGTGACAGGGTGAGACAAAGGGTGACAGGGGGAAACAGAGGGTGACAGAAAGTGAGACAGAGGGTGACAGAAAGTGAGACAGAGGGCGACAGAAAGTGAGACAGAGGGAAACAGGGTGGGTGACACACACACACACACACACACACACACACACACACACACACACACACACACACACACACTCTCCCTCTTACACACACACTCTCTCTCTCCCTCACACACACACACACACACAGACAGACAGACATCAAACCCCTCCCCTCTGCGAGAGCGAGGGTCCGCCCTCACAAATTCCTCTATGCCTCTTATCAGCGGTGCAGACAGGAGATGAAATACAGCAGTGACCGCACGACCCTTCTTTTGGCGATGTTACATATATATACTGATAATAGTAAAAAGCAGAACAAATAATATAAAAAGGCAATTGCTTGCTTGGGAAGTAGCTTCTGCTGGGCCCAATTTGAGGAATCCCTTGTCAGTAGGGCCGCCAGCAGAAATCTTGGGGCCCAGGACAAATGCAAGGATCAGGCCCCCCTCCCTACCCCATAGCACACCTACCATGACATTTTTTTTAGGGCACAACTTTTACTCAAATGGTAGTGTTGCAAGGCCTATTTCACACCTCGCAAACCCCCCCATTTTACACTTTTTTATATTTTTATATATATATAAAAAGAGAGAGAGAGAGAGAGAGACAATCAAGTGGTTTCTTCTTCTCTTAGCCAAAGACGTACTACTCTATGTTCCTTTTCTCATTCTCCTATTTTTGTACCTTGGTATAATTGTATATACATACTTCACAGCATATGTTCCACCAAAGTAACTACGTCAGCGATGACAGCGACCAACAGTGGCACTACTGTGTTTAGGGTTCTACAGTGCACAGCCACCCTACACTACCCATCTGGTATTTCCACAGCCCAGATAGTTGAACAAACTGGCTGCGGTCCATATTACCTCTGACTCCAGCAATGCTTGGACAGTTTCCCCTATCTCTTTCTGCTCAATTTATTGGATACATAGCTTTGGATATATTTCAGCATTCTATGACACTCAGGATAGCGCTCATGATGTCATCAACAACCAGGGGACTCCCAATAGTTGCTATTATGTGATCAATTTTTACTGCACGCAGTCCTGAGTATACTATCAGCTTTGCCACAGTTGAGAGTCTGGCACATTTCTCTGCTGTACAAATGTGTCAGAGAACACATCCAGGCATTCAGTATACATCCCAGTTAGGCAGCGCTTATAGTAAGTGCGACGCGACGGGAGTAACGCTGGCGACTCAAAATTTGGAGCTGGGGAAATCAGATTTTTCAGAGGCTGTCGCCACATGTGACAGCCTCTGAACCAATCAATGCCCATGTCGCCAGCGACATCCCCGAAAGTTAAATTATAACTTTCGCAGGTGACGTCACCCGTCACTTCGCCAGTCGCGTTGCTGGCACTATAAGCATGACCTAGGGGAGGGCCCAGGAGACTCCCATACAACTCTGGAGAGTTTCTCTTAATTAAGGTAACTTTCCACTATGTGTCCTGTTCACAGCAATGCAGTACTAACTACATTTAAGCATGTCTGTAAGATACAAAAGTTAACCCATCATGCACCTTGGCCTAGGGAGGATTTGTTCCTATAAAGTACACCCAGTTTGGCAATGATTTTGGATGTCAGATTATCAATATGCAACTCAAATTTTAAATGGGAGTGAAACCAAATGCCAAGATATTTAAAATTAGTGACACTTTAGTTGGCTTCAATTAATTACTGCATTTATAAAATTCTGCAGAGCATCTAGTAACCTTGTAATATTAAAAGATGGCAGCCTTGGTATGTTATGCCTCTTTTTTCCTGTACACCGCAAAGGATTTTGTGGCCTATTCTAGTAACTCTGAAGTGAGGCAAACCACTTCTAAATAGCTCTCTTTATGTGAATTGGCCTACTTTGCTATGCTGTAAGCCAGGCCTGCACAGTTCCAGTCCTCGAGAGCCGCAAACAGGCCAGGTTTTCAGGATACCCTAACCCTAACTTCTTTCACTGCAGCCATTGTAATCAGACACTGCTAATGGAGGGTATGATACATTCTCTACCACTGAAAGAATATACATCTCAGTGGTAGACGGCTGATAAGAAGCTGTTTCAGTCTGGTTCTGCCAATTCGATCGGTTTAAAAAATCCTCCATTTTCAGGTCTATGTATGTTGATCTGATTTCTTAGGCTTTCAAGACGTTATAGCAGTCCTGTTTTTAGTGCTCATTCTCTCCCCCTTTATCTCTCAACTTTTCTCTCTCCCTTTATCACTCACTCCCCCTTTATCTCCTTCTATATGACCCTTGCCTCACTTCCCCTGACTCAAACTAATCAATCTTTAATCACCTCTCTCTACCTCTTCTCCCTCTCCCACTCCCTTCTCGCTCCCTTCTCTCTCACTCTCCCTTCTCTCCATTTTTTCACTCGGACTCCCACTGGTATTAGTATCTCAGATTTATTTTGATTTTTGGTGTGCAACATTTTTCCACATTACATAGCACTTGTGAGCAAGACATCCAGTCCAGCCACGGCTGATGGGACACTGTTCTTTCACTGATCGCTATATCTGAGCTATTGGGAAACAATTTTAAACACTATTACATTCTCTGCTCTTTCTCTCAGCTGCTATCTCGGTCATTGTGCCCAGCATATGGCGTCATCAGGCATATTAATGCTTCCAACATCCCAGGAGAAAATGGTTATATTGTTTTGAACAAGGGGCCTATTTCTGATGACTTATTCCTGCATTAGTAATATGTGTCATATATCTTGGCTCAATCAGAGGCTTGGTTGAAAACTGAGCCCCTGATGGAACCACATGTGCTTAAGGTGGGATATCCTGAAAACCTGACCTGTTGGACAGGCTTGAGTACTGGAGTTGAGAACCCCTGTTCAAACATTTATCTTCCTACCAGTACATAGGTAATTTCAAGAAATTAAACAAAAAAAGGTAGAAAAACTTTAAACAGCAAAATAACCATACAGTAACTTGTAAACCTTGAGAAATGCATCTTAATAGGGTCATGTCACACTGAAAATATAGTATTCCCAGGTTTAACCCTTGCATTCATCAGCCAGATATGTTGAGTCTTTAAGTTGCATTCATTGTTTTGAAATAGACTTGGTATTTTATGTCTCTTTTTTCCTGTACACCGTAAAGGATTTTGCGGCCTAGTCTAGAAACTCTGAAGTGAGACAAATCACTTCGAAAGAGCACTCTACAGTAGATGCGAATTGGCATGGTTTGCTATGCTGCAAGCCCTTCTCGCATGTCCAATCTGTATCTAAAAAGGCTTTGTACGAAGCTGTTTCAGTCTGGTTCTGCCAATTCGATCGGTTTTAAAAAATCCTTCATTTTCAGTGTATGTTGATCTGATTTCTTAGGCTTTAAAAACATTAAAGCAGTCCTGTTTTAAGAGCTCATTCTCTCCCCCTTTCTCTCTCCCTTTATCACTCACTCCCCCTTTATCTCTCTCGATATGACCCTTGCCTTACTTCCCCGACTAAAACTGCCCCCGCTTTAAACACCACTCTTTACCTCTGCTCTCTCTCCCTCTCCCTTCTCTCTCCCTCTCCCTTCTCTCTCATTTTCCCTTCTATCTCACATTCCCTTCTCTCTCACTTTCCCTTCTCTCCATTTTTTCACCCTGACTCCCACTCTATTTCTTTCACTCAACCCGTCTCTTGCTCTCACACATACTCCCAAAGAGTAACCCTAGAAAATACAAGAGATATCTAGAAATCTAATTGCAAGGTAATAAGTCACATTAAGTGAAATGCACAATGGAATAGTCCCCCCCTTTTTTAAAAAAAACGGTAGATTCCTTACATTTTAGCTATTTGCACTTCTATATTTGTAACACTGGTAATTGCTATAATAACACTGTTACTTTTTTTTAGTTTGTACATGCACACACACACAATTAAATGACCTACTGTATCTCAGTACCTCAGATAGACACAGACACACACACACGCCTATGCAGTAAGCGTTCATAAGCCACTTATCAAGCACTTAATGCCTACTGCTATTCAGTAAGCAGTGATAGTGGGTGATAAGGCGGGAAGGTTGGAAGAGATCACGTGCCACTACATGGGTATTCTGAAGTATACACAGCGTGAAGTGTTCGAATAAAGGCCGCTGCTGCTGCAGCTGTACATTCATATGTGCAATAATGAAAGAAAAATCAATGGCGTCTATCCTCATACAATGAGTTTTGGATTCAAATAAGGCATTTCATAGCACAAGGAGAAAAACATATTAGTTAGTAATTTTGCATTTAAAATGGGAAATGCTCAATAATATAATAATATAATTTATAATAATATAATATAGGTCCCTGCCCCATGGAGCTTACAATCTATGTTTTTGGTGCCTGAGGCACAGGGAGATAAAGTGACTTGCCCAAGGTCACAAGGATCTGACACCAGGAATTGAACCAGGCCCCAGGTCTTCAAACTCTCAGTGCCACTCAGTGTCTTTTACTCACTGAGCCACTCCCTCTCCACAAGAGTGCAAGAGTGCAAGAGTGCAAGAGTGCAAGAGTGCAAGAGTGCAAGAGTGCAAGAGTGCAAGAGTGCAAGAGTGCAAGAGTGCAAGAGTGCAAGAGAGCAAGAAAGCAAGAAAGAAAGAAAGCAACTGTCTATACTTCCTAATGTGTGGATTCAGAACCACAAACATGAAAAAATATATAATTAAGCAATAATTAAGAGCGGAGAGAAAAATACTAAAATAATTCAGTCAATTCATAGTGAATTAAAAGAAATTAGAGAATTAGTACATGTAAAATATTTTTATTTGTTAAGAATAGATTGATTTAAGATGACACACACACATACACACACACACACACACACACACACAATTAAATGACATATCCCTGGACCTCAGACACACACACTGACATTACAATAAGCAGAATAGATACATTTAGTTTTTGTTACAATTTGTCTCACTCCCAGTTGTAAGACATCAATCATTGTAAACTCTTGAACTCCAGGATGAGTTTGCAGCAAAGCTTCATGGGCACTGTAGTTTTTTTGTCTGCTACAAATTCTCTAATTGGTCACTGATCATGTGATGTCAGATGGGCCTGGGCTTTAATTCAAAGTGTTTAACCGAGTGGTGTGTGTCTCAAATACAGTAAGTTGCTTTATTTTTTTATCTCTGGGAATCTTCTGTGATTAAAGAGGGTCTGTTACTGAAAAAGCACAAAGCTGCTGATTACTTTCTGTTTAATAGAGAAATATTCATAAGGTATCAGTGTTTATTTGAGATGTGTCTGTACCTGAAAGGCTCAACCACCCCTGTTTGTGGGGCTCTTGTGTATGAAATAGCCCAGAGCAACTACCCCTAGAGATAATATACACACATACACACCCACATACTGTAATGTGTGTGTGTGTGTGTGTGTGTGTGTGTGTGTGTGTGTGTGTGTGTGTGTGTGTGTATATATATCCACTTTTTATTGTCTCTATAAGAGTTCTGATAAAGATTGTAAATACTGTAAATGTTTATCAGTTGATCAAAAAAGATTTGATCAGAAGAGTTGCCCTGTAAATTATCTATTCAGAGCAGCAATACCAGTATATATGTTAGACAGTGATTGTGGTTTGAATGGTGAATTTTGCAAGTATCTATCTGCGAGTTAATAACATACAAAACATTTACAGACCTGCTGTTATTACTCTGTGAGTTATGATATGATCTCAAACTGTGATTTTTGCCAACATTTGTTTGCTAGCTAGCCACATACAAATCAATTACAGACCTGCTGTTATTACTCTGAGAGTCATGATATGATGATATATGGCAAGAGATCCAAATAATCCTCATCCTATTTACATATCAGCCACAAAAAGGGATTTTTAATAATGTATATGTGTTTTTAATTATCTATGTAGAATTAATAAAATGTTATTATTTTCTGATATCCGCAGTGATTCTGGCCAACCTGACAGATCTGCAGTAATATACTGCAAGACCAATTTGTTTGCTAGCTAGCCACATACAAATCAATTACAGACCTGCTGTTATTACTCTGAGAGTCATGATATGATGATATATGGCAATAGATCCAAATAATCCTCATCCTATTTACATATCAGCCACAAAAAGGGATTTTTAATCATGTATATGTGTTTTTAATTATCTATGTAGAATTAATAACATTTTATTATTTTCTGATATCCGCAGTGATTCTGGCCAACCTGACAGATCTGCAGTAATATACTGCAAGACCAATTTGTTTGCTAGCTAGCCACATACAAATCAATTACAGACCTGCTGTTATTACTCTGAGAGTCATGATATGATGATATATGGCAATAGATCCAAATAATCCTCATCCTATTTACATATCAACCACAAAAAGGGATTTTTAATCATGTATATGTGTTTTTAATTATCTATGTAGAATTAATAAAATTTTATTATTTTCTGATATCCGCAGTGATTCTGGCCAACCTGACAGATCTGCAGTAATATACTGCAAGACCAATTTGTTTGCTAGCTAGCCACATACAAATCAATTACAGACCTGCTGTTATTACTCTGAGAGTCATGATATGATGATATATGGCAATAGATCCAAATAATCCTCATCCTATTTACATATCAGCCACAAAAAGGGATTTTTAATCATGTATATGTGTTTTTAATTATCTATGTAGAATTAATAAAATTTTATTATTTTCTGATATCCGCAGTGATTCTGGCCAACCTGACAGATCTGCAGTAATATACTGCAAGACCAATTTGTTTGCTAGCTAGCCACATACAGTAGCGACATTGCTTATTGAAGCAAAAGCCGCCGGCTCCATGCGGCTGGGAAGCGGGTAGCCGCGGCGCGTGGCGGCGCACTGTGACGTCACAGTAACATGCGCGCCCGTCTTCCCCGTCTTCCCCGTCTTCCCCAGGCTTCCCCGACACCCCTGGAGATCAAATGAAGGTAAGCGGGGGTGCGGGGAAGCAGAGAGGCAGAGCAGGAGCCGGGTACGGTGTCGGGAAGGGAGGTAAATTGCGCGCGAAGTGGAGGGGGGGTGCGTGGGGGAAACGCGGCGGCGCGCGGTTGTTACTGGCGGCAGCTGGGGTAGATCTCGGCGTGCCGTCGTGATTTAGTGCAATAAACAATGTCGGTGCTGTACAAATCAATTACAGACCTGCTGTTATTACTCTGAGAGTCATGATATGATGATATATGGCAATAGATTCAAATAATCCTCATCCTATTTACATATCAGCCACAAAAAGGGATTTTTAATCATGTATATGTGTTTTTAATTATCTATGTAGAATTAATAAAATTTTATTATTTTCTGATATCCGCAGTGATTCTGGCCAACCTGACAGATCTGCAGTAATATACTGCAAGACCAATTGTTGTCTACCTTTACCATACGAATGACAATAGAGTGCTGTATATAAGGGGAACTCTTCTGATCAAATCTTTTTTGATCAACTCTGATAAACATTATATCTATACCCCTTGAGCACCTGTCGTTTGATCCTATATACCTATTCATAACGGTGATTGCGGTCACATTCACGTACTTTAAATACTGTACATGTTAATTTTTCTTTGGTTTGAAATATGGTATTCATTGGTTTATCATCAACCAGCCCTGTTTGTGGGAGGCTCTTTGCATAGTTCTGTGTATTCTCTGTGTTTTTTCTGTTAAGTTTGCTGAGTAACCTTGTGATATAAAGAGATGGCAGCCTTAGTTTGTTATGCCTCTTTTTTTCCCTGTAAATCTCAATGGCTTTTGCGGCCTATCCTAGCCACTCTGAAGTGAGACAAACCGCTTCTAAAGAGTACTCTAGATGCAAATGTAAATAAAAAGTATAATAGAATTTGAACACATGGCTGCTCAACTCAAGTCCTTAAGCCACGAAACATGTCTGAATTTCAGGATTTTCCAGCTTCAGCACAAGTGGCTCAAACAGAGGCTTGTTTGAAGACAGAGACCCTGATTGAGCCACCTGTGCTGAAGCAGGGACTGATTAAAGCATCTGTGTTGAAGCTTGGATATCCTGAACACCTGACCTCCCTTCTCTCTCTCCCTTTCCCTTCTCTCTCTTTCCATTCTCAACCTCTCCCTTCTCTCTCCTCTCTCCCTCTCCCTTCTCTCTCCTCTCTCCCTCTCCCTTCTCTCTCCTCTCGCCCTTCTCTCTCCTCTCTCTCTCTCTCTCTCTCGCCCTTCTCTCTCCTCTCTCTCTCTCGCCCTTCTCTCTCCTCTCTCTCTCTCGCCCTTCTCTCTCCTCTCTCTCTCTCGCGCTTCTCTCTCCTCTCTCTCTCTCGCCCTTCTCTCTCCTCTCTCTCTCTCGCCCTTCTCTCTCCTCTCTCTCTCTCGCCCTTCTCTCTCCTCTCTCTCTCTCGCCCTTCTCTCTCCTCTCTCTCTCTCGCCCTTCTCTCTCCTCTCTCTCTCTCGCCCTTCTCTCTCCTCTCTCTCTCTCGCCCTTCTCTCTCCTCTCTCTCTCTTGCCCTTCTCTCTCCTCTCTCTCTCTCGCCCTTCTCTCTCCTCTCTCTCTCTCTCTCGCCCTTCTCTCTCCTCTCTCTCTCGCCCTTCTCTCTCCTCTCTCTCTCTCTCTCGCCCTTCTCTCTCCTCTCTCTCTCTCTCTCTCTCTCTCTCGCCCTTCTCTCTCCTCTCTCTCTCTCTCTCGCCCTTCTCTCTCCTCTCTCTCTCTCTCTCGCCCTTCTCTCTCCTCTCTCTCTCTCTCTCGCCCTTCTCTCTCCTCTCTCTCTCTTGCCCTTCTCTCTCCTCTCTCTCTCTCGCCCTTCTCTCTCCTCTCTCTCTCTCGCCCTTCTCTCTCCTCTCTCTCTCTCGCCCTTCTCTCTCCTCTCTCTCTCTCGCCCTTCTCTCTCCTCTCTCTCTCTCGCCCTTCTCTCTCCTCTCTCTCTCTCGCCCTTCTCTCTCCTCTCTCTCTCTCGCCCTTCTCTCTCCTCTCTCTCTCTCGCCCTTCTCTCTCCTCTCTCTCTCGCCCTTCTCTCTCCTCTCTCTCTCTCGCCCTTCTCTCTCCTCTCTCTCTCTCGCCCTTCTCTCTCCTCTCTCTCTCTCGCCTTCTCTCTCCTCTCTCTCTCTCTCTCGCCCTTCTCTCTCCTCTCTCTCTCTCTCTCGCCCTTCTCTCTCCTCTCTCTCTCTCTCTCGCCCTTCTCTCTCCTCTCTCTCTCTCTCTCGCCCTTCTCTCTCCTCTCTCTCTCTCTCTCGCCCTTCTCTCTCCTCTCTCTCTCTCTCTCTCGCCCTTCTCTCTCCTCTCTCTCTCTCTCTCGCCCTTCTCTCTCCTCTCTCTCTCTCTCTCGCCCTTCTCTCTCCTCTCTCTCTCTCTCTCGCCCTTCTCTCTCCTCTCTCTCTCTCTCTCGCCCTTCTCTCTCCTCTCTCTCTCTCGCCCTTCTCTCTCCTCTCTCTCTCTCGCCCTTCTCTCTCCTCTCTCTCTCTCGCCCTTCTCTCTCCTCTCTCTCTCTCGCCCTTCTCTCTCCTCTCTCTCTCTCGCCCTTCTCTCTCCTCTCTCTCTCGCCCTTCTCTCTCTCCTCTCTCTCTCGCCCTTCTCTCTCTCCTCTCTCTCTCTCGCCCTTCTCTCTCCTCTCTCTCTCTCGCCCTTCTCTCTCCTCTCTCTCTCGCCCTTCTCTCTCCTCTCTCTCTCTCGCCCTTCTCTCTCCTCTCTCTCTCTCGCCCTTCTCTCTCCTCTCTCTCTCTCGCCCTTCTCTCTCCTCTCTCTCTCTCGCCCTTCTCTCTCCTCTCTCTCTCTCGCCCTTCTCTCTCCTCTCTCTCTCTCGCCCTTCTCTCTCCTCTCTCTCTCGCCCTTCTCTCTCCTCTCTCTCTCTCGCCCTTCTCTCTCCTCTCTCTCTCTCGCCCTTCTCTCTCCTCTCTCTCTCTCGCCCTTCTCTCTCCTCTCTCTCTCTCGCCCTTCTCTCTCCTCTCTCTCTCTCGCCCTTCTCTCTCCTCTCTCCTCTCTCTCGCCCTTCTCTCTCCTCTCTCTCTCTCCGCCCTTCTCTCTCCTCTCTCTCTCTCGCCCTTCTCTCCTCTCTCTCTCTCGCCCTTCTCTCTCCTCTCTCTCTCTCGCCCTTCTCTCTCCTCTCTCTCTCTCGCCCTTCTCTCTCCTCTCTCTCTCGCCTTCTCTCCTCTCTCTCTCTCGCCCTTCTCTCTCCTCTCTCTCTCTCGCCCTTCTCTCTCCTCTCTCTCTCTCGCCCTTCTCTCTCCTCTCTCTCTCTCGCCCTTCTCTCTCCTCTCTCTCTCTCGCCCTTCTCTCTCCTCTCTCTCTCTCGCCCTTCTCTCTCTCTCTCTCCTCCTCTCTCGCCCTCTCTCTCCTCTCCTCTCTTCTCGCCCTCTCTCTCTCCTCTCTTTCTCGCCTTCTCTCTCTCCTCTCTCTCTCTCTTCTCTCTCTCCTCTCTCTCTCTCGCCTTCTCTCTCTCCTCTCTCTCTCTCGCCCTTCTCTCTCTCCTCTCTCTCTCACCCTTCTCTCTCTCCTCTCTCTCTCTCGCCTTCTCTCTCCCCTCTCTCTCTCGCCCTTCTCTCGCCCTTCTCTCTCTCTCGCCCTTCTCCCTTCTCTCTCGCCCTTCTCTCTCTCTCGCCCTTCTCTCTCTCTCGCCCTCTCTCTCTCTCTCCCTTCTCTCTCTCTCTCCCTTCTCTCTCCTCGCCCTTCTCTCTCTCCTCGCCCTTCTCTCTCCTTCTCCCCTTCTCTCGCCCTTCTCTCTCCCTTCTCTCTCCCTTCTCTCCCCTCTCTCTCCCTCTCTCTCTCCCTCTCTCCCCTCTCCCCCTCTCCCCTCCTCTCCCCCTCTCCCCCTCTCCCCCTCTCCCCCTCTCCCCCTCTCCCCCTCTCCCCCTCTCCCCTCTCTCCCCTCTCTCCCTCTCTCTCTCTCCTCTCTCTCTCTCTCTCTCTCTCTCTCTCTCCTCCTTCTTATCCACTCCCTTCTCTCTACATCTACCTTCTCTCTCTCGTATCCCTTGTCGCTCCCTCTCCCTTGTCTCTCCATTCTCTCTCCTCTTCCTTCTCTCTCCCTCTTCCTTCTCTCTCCCTCTTCCTTCTCTCTCCCTCTCCTCTCTCTCCCTCTTCCTTCTCTCTCCCTCTTCCTTCTCTCTCCTCTTCCTTCTCTCTCCTCTTCCTTAACTCTCCTCTACCTTATCTCTCCCTCTTCCTTCTCTCTCCATCTTTCTCTCTCCCTCTTCCTTCTCTCACCTTTTCTTTCCCCTCCCTTTTCCTTCTCTCTCCACTCTCCCTTCTCTCTCCCTCCTCTCTCCCTTGTCAGCCCCTTCTCCTCCCCTCTCCCTTCTCTCTCCCTATCCTTCTCTCTCCCTTTCCTTGTCTCTCCCTCTCCCTTGTCTCTCCATTCTCTCTCCCTTTCCTTCTCTCTCCCTTTTCCTTCTCTCTCCCTTTCCCTTCTCTCTCCTTTCTTCTCCTCTCCCTTCTCTCTCCCTTTCTCACTCCCTTCTCTATCCCTCTGTCTTCTCTCTCCCTTCTCTCTCCCTATCCTTCTCTCTCCCTCTTCCTTCTCTCTCCCTTTCCAATCTCTCTCCCTTTCCAATCTCTCTCCCTTTTCCTTGTCTCTCCATCTCTCCTTTTCCTTTCCCCTCCCCTTTCCTTCGCTCTCCCTCTCCCTTCTCTCTCTCTCTACTCCCCTCTCTCTCTCTCTCTCCCCTCCCTTCTCTCTCCCTCTCCCTTATAACTCCCTCCTCATTCCCTCTACTCTCTCTCCCTCTCCCTCCTCTCTCTCCCTTTCCCTTCTCTCTCACCCTCTTCCTTCTCTCTGTCTATCCCTCTCCCTTCTCTCTCTCTCTCCCTTCTCTCTCTCCTCTCTCCCTCTTCCTTCTCTCTCCCTCTCCCTCCTCTCTCCCTTTTCCTTGTCACTCCCTCATCACTCTCTTTCTCTAACTTCTCTATCTCTCTCCCTTCTCTCTCTCCCTCTTCCTTCTCTCTCCCTATCCCTTGTCACTCCCTCTCCCTTGTTTCTACCTCTCCCTTGTCTCTCCATTCTCTCTCCCTCTTCCTTCTCTCTCCCTCTTCCTTCTCTCTCCCTCTTCTTCTCTCTCCCTCTTCCTTCTCTCTCCATCTTCCTTCTCTCTCCATCTTCCTTCTCTCTCCATCTTCCTTCTCTCTCTCTCTCGCCCTTCTCTCTCCTCTCTCTCTCTCTCTCGCCCTTCTCTCTCCTCTCTCTCTCTCGCCCTTCTCTCTCCTCTCTCTCTCTCTCGCCCTTCTCTCTCCTCTCTCTCTCTCTCGCCCTTCTCTCTCCTCTCTCTCTCTCTCGCCCTTCTCTCTCTCTCTCTCTCTCGCCCTTCTCTCTCCTCTCTCTCTCTCGCCTTCTCTCTCCTCTCTCTCTCTCGCCCTTCTCTCTCCTCTCTCTCTCTCGCCCTTCTCTCTCTCTCTCTCTCGCCCTTCTCTCTCCTCTCTCTCTCTCGCCCTTCTCTCTCCTCTCTCTCTCTCGCCCTTCTCTCTCTCCTCTCTCTCTCGCCTTCTCTCTCCTCTCTCTCTCTCGCCCTTCTCTCTCCTCTCTCTCTCTCGCCCTTCTCTCTCCTCTCTCTCTCTCGCCCTTCTCTCTCCTCTCTCTCTCTCGCCCTTCTCTCTCTCTCTCTCTCTCGCCCTTCTCTCTCCTCTCTCTCTCTCGCCCTTCCTCTCTCTCTCTCTCTCGCCCTTCTCTCTCCTCTCTCTCTCTCGCCCTTCTCTCTCCTCTCTCTCTCTCGCCCTTCTCTCTCCCTCTCTCTCTCGCCTCTCTCTCCTCTCTCTCTCGCCCTTCTCTCTCTCTCTCGCCCTTCTCTCTCCTCTCTCTCTCTCGCCCTTCTCTCTCCTCTCTCTCTCTCGCCCTTCTCTCTCCTCTCTCTCTTCGCCCTTCTCTCTCCTCTCTCTCTCTCGCCCTTCTCTCTCCTCTCTCTCTCTCGCCCTTCTCTCTCCTCTCTCTCTCTCGCCCTTCTCTCTCTCTCTCTCTCTCTCGCCCTTCTCTCTCCTCTCTCTCTCTCGCCCTTCTCTCTCCTCTCTCTCTCTCGCCCTTCTCTCTCCTCTCTCTCTCTCGCCCTTCTCTCTCTCTCTCTCTCTCGCCCTTCTCTCTCTCCTCTCTTCTCGCCCTTCTCTCTCTCCTCTCTCTCTCTCGCCCTTCTCTCTCTCCTCTCTCTCTCTCGCCCTTCTCTCTCTCCTCTCTCTCTCTCGCCCTTCTCTCTCCCTCTCTCTCTCGCCCTTCTCTCTCCCCTCTCTCTCTCGCCCTTCTCTCGCCCTTCTCTCTCTCTCGCCCTTCTCTCGCCCTTCTCTCTCTCTCGCCTTCTCTCGCCCTTCTCTCTCTCTCGCCCTTCTCTCTCTCGCCCTTCTCTCTCTCCGCCCTTCTCTCTCTCGCCCTTCTCTCTCTCTCGCCTTCTCTCTCTCTCGCCCTTCTCTCTCTCTCGCCCTTCTCTCGCCCTTCTCTCGCCCTTCTCTCGCCCTTCTCTCGCCTTCTCTCTCCTTCTCTCTCCCTTCTCTCCCTCTCTCTCCCTCTCTCCCTTCTCTCTCCTTCTCTCCCTCTCTCTCCTCTCTCCCCTCTCTCCCTTCTCCCTCTCTCCCCTCTCTCCCCTCTCCCCCTCTCCCCTCTCCCCTCTCCTCTCCCCTCTCCCCTCTCCCCTCTCCCCTCTCCCCCTCTCCCCTGTCCCCTCTCCTGTCCCCTCTCTCTCTCTCTCTCTCTCTCTCTCTCTCTCTCTCTCTCTCCTCCTCCTTCTTATCCATCTCCCTTCTCTCTACATCTACCTTCTCTCTCTCCGTATCCCTTGTCGCTCCCTCTCCCTTGTTTCTACTCTCCTTGTCTCTCCATTCTCTCTCCTCTTCTCTCTCCCTCTTCCTTCTCTCTCCCTCTTCCTTCTCTCTCCCTCTCCTTCTCTCTTCCTCTCTCCTTCTCTCTCCTCTCTCCTCTCTCTCCCTCTTCTTCTCTCTCCTCTTCCTTCTCTCCCCTCTTCTCTCTCCTCTTCCTTCTCTCTCTCTTCCTTCCTCTCTCCCTCTTCTTCTCTCTCCCTCTCTCTCTCTCCCTCTCCTTCTCTCTCCCTCTCCCTTCTCTTCCCCTCCCTTCTCTCCTTCCCTTCTCTCCTCTCCTCCTTCTCTCTCCCTCTCTCTCCCCTTCTCCCTCTCCCTTTCTTCTCTCTCCCTTCCTTCTCCCTTCTCTCCACTCTATCCCCTCTCTTCTCTCCCTTCTCTCTCCCTCTCTTCTCCTCACTCTCTCTCCCCTTCACTCTCCTCCTCTTCCACTCTCTCCTTCAACTCCTCTTCTCTCCCTTCTCTCCCTTCCTTTCCCCTCCCCTTTCCTTTGCTCTCTCCTCTCCCTTCCTCTCTCTCTCCTCTCCCCTTCTCTCTCTCTCTCCCCTCCTTCTCTCTCCCTCTCCCTTATAACTCCCTCGTCATTCCCTCTCCCTTCTCTCTCTCCCTTTCCCTTCTCTCTCACCCTCTTCCTTCTCTCTCCCTCTCCCTCTACCTTCTCTATCCCTCTCCCTTCTCTCTCCCTTTCCCTTCTCTCTCCCTCTCCATTCTCTCTCCCTCCTCTCTCCCTTGTCACCCCTCTTCTCTCTCCCTCTCCCTTCTCTCTCCCTATCCTTCTCTCTCCCTTCCTTGTCTCTCCCTCTCCCTTGTCTCTCCATTCTCTATCCCTTCTCCTTCTCTCTCCCTTTTCCTTCTATCTCCCTTTCCTTCTCTCTCCCTTTTCCTTCTCTCTCCCTTTTCCTTCTCTCTCCCTCTTCTTTCTCTCTCCCTTCTCTCTCCCTTTTCTCACTCCCTTCTCTATCCCTCTGCTTCTCTCCCTTCTCTCTCCCTATCCCTTCTCCTCTCCCTCTTCCTTCTCTCTCCCTCTTCCTTCTCTCTCCCTCTTCCTTCTCTCTCCCTTTCCAATCTCTCTCCCTTTTCCTTGTCTCTCCATTTCCTTCCTCTCCTTTCCTTTCCCCTCCCCTTTCCTTTGCTCTCCCTCTCCCTTCTCTCTCTCTCCACTCCTTCTCTCTCTCTCTCTCCCCCTCCCTTCTCTCTCCCTCTCCCTTATAACTCCCTCGTCATTCCCTCTCCCTTCTCTCTCTCCCTTTCCCTTCTCTCTCACCCTCTTCCTTCTCTCTCCTCTCCTCTACCTTCTCTATCCCTCTCCCTTCTCTCTCCCTTTTCCTTCTCTCTCCCTCTCCATTCTCTCTCCCTCCTCTCTCCCTTGTCACCCCTCTTCTCTCTCCCTCTCCCTTCTCTCTCCCTATCCCTTCTCTCTCCTTTCCTTGTCTCTCCCTCTCCCTTGTCTCTCCATTCTCTATCCCTTCTCCTTCTCTCTCCCTTTTCCTTCTATCTCCCTTTCCTTCTCTCTCCCTTTTCCTTCTCTCTCCCTTTCCTTCTCTCTCCCTTTTCCTTCTCTCTCCCTTTTCTTTCTCTCTCCCTTCTCTCTCCCTTTCTCACTCCTTCTCTATCCCTCTGCCTTCTCTCTCCCTTCTCTCTCCCTATCCATTCTCTCTCCCTCTTCCTTCTCTCTCCCTCTT